>NC_140165.1:104437544-104477433 GCF_963971535.1 Notolepis coatsorum
GTAATGGGATAACCTTGGCTTCCTTCCAGATCTCGGGGGACACACCTTGCTCTAAACATTTATTGAATATGTGACTTAATGGCTTAGATATGTATTTGGCAGTCATTTTGAGCAGTTTATCATCCAAGTTGTCAATACCAGGAGATTTATCATCAGACAGGTGTAAAAGCATATTTTCAACATTTTCTTCTGTAACATGGTGGAACTCAAACATGCACTGCTTTCCCCTCATGATACAATCTTTAATGATGTGATGTGACATTGTGTCCTTGACTGCACCCATGGCATTCCTCAGCTTGTCTCCTTTATTTGTAAAGTAATCATTAAAATTATTTGCAATATCTGCTGGCTTGGTAAGGGATTTACCCTCTGTTTCTATAAAGGAAGGATGCATGTTTGAGTTCCTCCCCATTATGTTATTTAACGTTCTCCATAATCTTTTCCCATCATTTTTAGAATCACTGATTTTCTGCATGTAGTATTCCCTCTTTCTACATTTATTCAATTTGGTTACCGCGTTTCTTAGTTTACAGTAATGTTGTTTGTCACATAGATTACCTGTTCTATTTGCAGTTTCTTTTGCATCATCTCGTTGGACCATCAAACTTCTCATCTCATTATTCAACCAAGGTGCACAATTTGACCGTGCCGACCATTTTCTCATTGGAGCATGCTGATCGGCAATCCCCATGAAATACTTCATGAATACTCCCAGTGCTTTTTCTGGGGCTTCTTCATGGAAAACATCAAACCATTGCTTATTCTTTACCTCCTCCACAAATTGCGCCGGATTAAAACCCTTATAAGACCTTCTATAATTGATCTTGGAGCCAGCTTTAGGTATTTTGGTCTTAGCAACTATGATCACTAAAACCAACTGTAAGTGACAACACTTTAGTGCAATGCTCTGGCCTGTTAGTATATATGATCAATGCAGGTTGTTGTAATGGCCACATGTTTATTTGTAGCCATTCTGGTTGGTGATGTCATTACCTGAGTCATATTACACATTTTGGCAGCTAATGCAATCTTGTTCCACATGGGGCATTTCTCCCATGAAATATATTTCACTATTACAATCAGCTGTGTTGTCTAACATTTCACATATACCATCTAGATAATTTGAACTGGCACTATAACAGCATCCAATTAATATGGGTTTAAATTTTTAATTTGGCAATTGTATTTTTAACCATAAGGCTTCTATTTCATTTCTCATTAAGTTGTAACTGGATTGATGATTCTGTACATAAATCAGAACTCCACCACCATTCTTATCGCTATCCTTTCTGAACAGATTGTAACCATGCATTGCAACCTCTGAATCACCAAAAGATGAGTCCAGGTGTGTTTCTGAGATAGCAAGTATGTGTATATTATTTGATTCTACCAAATGGCATAATTCATGCACCTTGTTCCTCACTCAGACTACACACATTCAAATGAGCAAGTAACATACCCTTCTTTGGCAGATTAACAGAGTGTGACACTATTGTCATGTGTTCATGATTAGGTCATATCAGACATACCTTTAACACTTTGAGTGCCAACGACGAGAAACTCGTTGTTGGCCGCCATGCGTTGAGTGCCAACGATGAGAAATCTCGTTATTTAATCGTTATTGCTTTTATTAGCGATATCCATTCATTTTTCATCAATCCAGCCTCACGTTATCATTGGGACTGGCTCTGACCTATAAAAGGGCAAATACCGCCCCCTATCGTCTCCCGGATGGTATTGCACCCATTGGATTGGACTCAATGGAAATGCATGGGGGGGGAAAAACCGGATTCCACATTTTACTTCTCAGGCAATGTAACCCGAGACTACTACATTCATTGGGGACCCTCAGAGCAGCGTGGAATATGTGTTTCCAGTACATAACGTTGGATCAATAAACGCGATCGATATTTGGAATGGCGATCAGGAATTGGAATAATCTTTTTGCAGAACATCTGATGTGAGGTAAGGAATCTATTTTACCAGTCTTGGGGTAATCAGATGTTTTTTTCACATATTTCACAACGTGTCCCCTATTTGTGTATGTGTGTATATGACGTTAGCGCTGACCAGGTCATAGATAATCGATTTTTCAGCCTGCTTCTCTAGCGTGCATAAGTACACATATACTATCGATAATCTAGCATTTATTTGAAAACGATTCATAAATCAGCCGGAAAATGACAACGTGTTGTGTGTATTCCACTAAAGGGTGATTCCTGCGGAATCTTTTTATTTTTTCTAGAAATTTCCAAAAACGTCCGTTTTTCAAAACGGTATAAAACGGAAATGTACCGATGAAAAAACAATCTGTTTCCTACATGTTGACTGGAAGCAAGTCATTGATAAGCGACAGGCGTATTAGACACATAGCCATAATATAGAATATAGAAATAGCTCCGCGAAAATCATGAAATATCGGAAAATCAGTCCCAAAAGGCTGGCATTCAAGCGATAAATCGTGCGCCCCCTGCTGGCACTCAATTTAAAAGTCCAGTGATACAATTAGGCTCTGGGGTGCTGTGGGGGGCGAATGATCAGCTTGTCATGCCTCAGAAAGGCAATCTCACCCCTCTCCCGGGCTTCCCTCAATTTAGGGAGTAGCTCTTTCCTTTTCATTCTGACTGCGTGAGTGTAATCTTCATTAATGTAGATGTTCATCCCTCTTAGATTTTTGGCTCTCTCCAAAACCGCTCATCTGTCCTTGAACCTCAAGAACTTCACCACTAGGTCTGGTGTTGTGAGCGGCTGGCTTCCCAGTGCGGTGGCTCGCTCAATCTCAATGCCTCGTTGAAGCTTGAGCTTGTCCACAAGAATGTTCTTCACCTTTTCCTCGGTTTGCGCCCAGGTCTCCCCAGGCTCCTCGCAGATGCCGTCAAGAACCAAGTTGCTCCTTCTCGATTGTGTATGTGCGTGCATGCGTGCCTGCGTGCGTGTGCGTGTGTGTGTGTGTGTGCGTGCTGCGGCACGACTCTGACTGGCACACGGAAGCGAGAACATTATAACACCCGTCCTATCCGCCCTTCACTGGCTTCCGGTCCAGTACAGGATTGATTTTAATTAATATAGTTATTGATATAATCTTTTAAGCCCTAAATGGTCTTGCACCTCCCTATACCTCGCAGATCTCCTGCATTTCCACACCCCGTCCAGAGCTCCGAGGTCCTCTAACCAGATGCTCCTGGACGTCCCAAGAGCAAGGCTATAAAACCAGAGGTGATCAAGCCTTTGCTGTGGCTGCCCTAATATGATTAGGTCTGCCCAGTCACTTGCCACTTTTAAATCGCTGCAACCCATCTATTCAGCCTGGCCTTCTAAATCCCTTGTGCAGAGCATCCGCTTAGTTTTAATGTGATTTTAATCTATATGTTTTAAATTAAATGCTTTGATATGGTTTGAATATACTATCTTGGATTTTATGTAAGTTGTTCAGCACTTTGTCAACTGCTGTTGTTTAAAATGTGCTATATAAATAAAATGTACTTGACTTGACTTGTTACTCTTTGTTTATCTGTATTAAAGGTCCAATCAGTCATTCAACATGTAAACAAATGGATAGGCCCACACCAACATAAACAAGACATTGGAACGGAGACGTTCTCTAGTTGATTGACTTTAACCCTCCATGAACTGAAGACTATAAGTTCTAAAATCTAATTTCCCATCTACCGACCAAACTCTTCAGGAATGTGCGTATGGTAAATGTACCCCACCATGGATCGGGGCTTTAGGGTGCCAGTTAGGGTACCTTGTGTATACTACACCTTGTGTATACTGTTTACTTTTACTCATAGTATATATTCAGATTAAAATAATTTCTTGCCTATATTTATTGTAACATGTAATATAACCGATAGGGCATACAGACCCTCATCTGAACCTTTGTTTCCATCAGAGTGCTGAACGCCTAGGTCTGGTGGAGGCCGGACTGCCCCCAAGGACGTTGGACTATTTAACAACAGACTCCCCTTCCACCTGATGGACGCATATCATCATCTGTATTATTATTATTATTATTTATTATTTATATACATATAGCATATAACATGAATTGCTCAATATGGATTTGAATATATCATGCTTTTAAGTACTGTAGTTTTAATGCAGTTGGTGTTTTTTTTTTATAGCGATGATGAGTATTGTGACTGTATGTTGTCTTTTAACCACTGCACAAATGAAGTTTGAAGTTGAAGTTTAACCTTTTTTACCTCATATTTTTATATTCAGAGTTAATAATATTGTTTACACTGTTGTACACTCATATTTTTATAATCAGATACAATTGTAGGCCTATTGCCAGTATTTATGTATTTCTTCTATTACCCTGCCCATATCTGTTTTATGAGCAGTAAAACTCCTGTTTTTATACATAAACAGATTGGTTATAGTAATACTGTGCATGATCATTACACTAGAGGTTCCAGTAATGGGCAGCTTGAATTACCAGGTCCAAAAACCAACACTTTAAGAAGATCTTTTATTAGGGCGGCTAGGTGGTGTAGTGGTCTAAGGCACTCGCCACCAGTGTGGAGACGCTAGGATTCGCGTGTTCGAATCCAGCTCTCCACATTGTTTTTCAGTTTGGCTGGTCGTCCGCAGTAATACACATTGGCCGTATTACGGGGAGGGAAAAACTGAAGGGTGGGGATCGAACGTTGTGAACAAGCGACTCCTACAAGTCAGTTGGTGCGCCTGCGCAGTAGAATCAGGAAGTGTCGGGGGCAGCGTGAGCCTCCCACGCGTTACTCCTCGACACTGATAGATCGAGCTGCGCAGGTGAAAAGATGCGACTGCTGTTACCTCAAGTACCGGAGGGGACTTGTGCTATGTATGACTTAGTCCTCACTGCAGCCGGCTTGTGGGAGGCAAGAAACAGCGTTCGTGACAGGGGAGGGTTGAATTGGATGATACGAAATTGGGATGGGAGAAAATATAGAAAATGGGAGAAAAAGTGGATCAAAAAAAAAAAAAGAAGATCTTTTATTTTTAGATAAATGCCTCAAAACCTCTGCTGCATTTACAGTGTGGACCCCAGGAAGACCAGCTGGTTGCTATGGCACCAGCTAATGTGGATCCTTAATAAAATAAAATAAAATAAAATAAAATAAAATAAAATAAAATAAAATATCTGTACCTCCACTCCCCCATGGATATCTCATCTCATCTCATCTCATCTTTAGAAGGGAAACACCTGGCCGTTCCTCACTACCGTAGACAAGTGGCTCAGAAGGTAGAGCAGTCGTGTGGTAATCCGGAGGTTCCCGGTTCGATTTCCGCTCCTCCCAGGCAGCTTGTCGAAGTGTCCTTGAGCAAGACACTTAACCCCTAACTGCTCCCGATGAGCAGGTTGGCACCTTGCATGGTTGCCTCTGCCGTCGGTGTGTGAATGTGTGAGTGAATGGGTAAAATGTGAGGAACAAATTGTAAAGTGCTTTCGATAAAAGCAGCTATATAAATGCAGCCATTTACCATTTAGACACATAAACATTTGAAGCCCAACAGGTCATGGAGGGTTGATCAGCCCCCTCCTACTAAACTGTTCCCTTGTCTGTTCCTCAGGTGTGGCCTGTTGCAGATGCGGGTAAACAACACCCTGACGTGACAAAAGAACACGCAGTCTTGCCGTTACGGATGCTGGTGAAAAGCCCCATATAATATCACAGACGTATGTGTGAACAGGACAGATCATGTACAGATCACATTGCCACCCTCCGCATTATCATAGAACAGACCCTGGAATGGAACACATCTCTCCACCTCACATTCATCGACTTCCACAAAGCATTCGACAGTCTAGACAGAGACACTATATGGAAACTCATGGCACATTACGGTATCCCAACGAAGTTCATAACCATCATCCAACACCTGTACCTACAATCATCCTGCAGAGTAATACACAACGGCCAGCTCACAGACAGCTTTACAGTAGAGACAGGAGTCAGACAGGGCTGCCTACTGTCCCCTTTCCTCTTTCTTCTGGCAGTCGACTGGATCATGAAACAAACCACAGCCGAACAAAATCTGGGCATTCAGTGGACAATGTGGTCTCAATTAGAGGATTTAGACTTTGCCGACGACATAGTCCTCCTCTCACACACACAAACACAAATGCAGACCAAACTCACAAAACTTGCCACAATTGCAGCTACCACAGGACTACACATCAATAAAGCAAAAACAAAGGAGATGAAGATGAACCACAATTTAGAAGAGGCCCTACAACTGGACGGAGAAGCACTGGACGAGGTGGACACCTTCACATACCTGGGAAGCATCGTGGGGAAGGACGGAGGTAGCGACAAAGACATCAAAGCAAGAATAGGGAAGGCAAGAACAGCATTTTTAATACTGAAGCAAACATGGAATTCAAACCACATCTCCACAAAGACCAAACTCCGCATCTTCAACACCAATGTCAAATCAGTTCTATTATACGGAGCAGAAACATGGAGAACAACAAAAGCAACCTCAAACAAACTGCAAACCTTCATAAACAGATGTTTACGACAGATCCTGGGAATCTACTGGCCAAACACCATCACAAACGAACAGCTCTGGCAAACCACTCAACAAGAACCACTTGAAACCCTAATCAAATGCAGGAAATGGGGCTGGATTGGACACACCCTGAGAAAACCATCCTCCAACACAACCAGGCAGGCCTTAACCTGGAACCCACAGGGGAAAAGAAAGCCAGGAAGACCCAGAAACAGCTGGAGAAGGTCTGTCGAGGCGGATCTCAAGGAAGAAAGAACATCATGGAAGGAAGCAGAGAAAATCGCCCAACACCGAACCAGCTGGAGAGATTTCATGAATGACCTATGCTCCCCAAAGAGCAAAAGGGTTTAAGTCAAGTCATGTGTGAACACAGGAGAAACCACACAGGTGATATCACTGACGTGTGAATGAACGCAGGAGAAACCACACAGGTGATATCACTGACGTATGAGTGAACACAGGAGAAACCACACAGGTGATATCACTGACGTGTGAGTGAACACAGGAGAAACCACACAGGTGATATCACTGACGTATGAGTGAACACAGGAGAAACCACACAGGTGATAACACTGACGTGTGAGTGAATGCAGGAGAAACCACACAGGTGATAACACTGACGTGTGAGTGAATGCAGGAGAAACCACTCGGTGGATTTAGGATCTTCTACTGTTGAAAAGCATCCCTGGGGATTTCAATCTGTAAACATGCTAGGTTGACTGAGAATACTTGGTCTCTTTCCCCAGCAACACTGTGCTCCATACCACCAGGTCAAGCCCAATGTCGCTTAAAATATGTAAATAAAGTACTTATCAACTACAGGAATAAGGTACATAATGTATTATGTTATATCAATATGTAATATATTTACGTATAACCCTGCATATCTGCCTGCCTGCCTACCTATCTGCCTGCCTGCCTGCCTGCCTGCCTGCCTGCCTGCCTGCCAGGAATTTTGCCGTCATATTACACATGAAGTTCACGGGAGTCTATATATTATGCACATCATACACCTTGTTTCCTCTGTGAGACGTGGGTCATGCAGGCAGGCCACCAGGCAGAGAGACAGGCAGGCAGACAGAGAGACAGGCAGAGAGAGAGAGAGAGACAAACAGACAGACAGACAGAGAGAGATAGAGAGAGAGAGAGACAGACAGACAGACAGACAGACAGACAGACAGACAGACAGACAGACAGACAGACAGACAGACAGACAGACAGACAGACAGACAGACAGACAGACAGACAGACAGACAGACAGAGTCACAGACTTAGATTTTCATTTAAACCATGGTACTGGTTAGGTATAAGCTCTGTAAATCACTACCCACTTTCAAAAACACTCTCAAAGAACACCTACGGGAGACTGCAATTCGAAACTGGCCCCTGCAAATGTCCTAACCCAACCCCCTCCAATGTACAGTAAATGACCATGTATGGCTTTGTCAATATTCCAATGTACAGTGTACAGTGTCGATAGATCGATAGATGAACAGACAGATAGATACGCGTTATACCTCTATGCCGTATCGCTCTCTGACAGAGGCTCTCATGGCCAGAGAGGCAGACGGCACACAGCCGATACAGTCCAGCAGGGGCAGGCAGGGACAGGCTCCTACTGCCATCGTCACCTTACAGGTGAACACAGGGAGACAGCACAGGGCCAGGCAGCCTGGAACACACAGGCAAGGATGATGCTTGATTAAAAAACTGATACTTTTACTGTAAAAGAAACAAATTATAATAAAACTAAAACACAGTAATCAGATTACAACACACACGCAAGAGAGAGGTTAAGTATGCACCACCTGTCAGATTGATTGGTTGTAGCCACGCCCATTTGGGCTTCTCTGATTGGTCGAGAGGTTTAAGGAGGCGGGACTTCTGGGTATGTCATACCTTATAAGGGCATATAGCCAAGTTTGATGGATTGTAACCACGCCCCCTTTTTGAGATGATTTATTACCCCTTAGGGCTTCTCTGATTGGTCGAGAGGTTAAAGGAGGCGGGACATACGGTTTAGGAGGCGGGACATCCGGTTTCGGAAGGGGAGGGGCTCTCTCTCTCTTCAGGCCAGGTGAAGCCAGTACCCCCCTCTCTCTCTCTTCAGGCCAGGTGAAGCCAGTACCCCCTCTCTCTCTCTCTTCAGGCCAGGTGAAGCCAGTACCCCCTCTCTCTCTCTCTTCAGGCCAGGTGAAGCCAGTACCCCCTCTCTCTCTCTCTTCAGGCCAGGTGAAGTCAGTACCCCCTCTCTCTCTCTTCAGGCCAGGTGAAGCCAGTACCCCCTCTCTCTCTCTCTTCAGGCCAGGTGAAGGCAGTACCCCCTCTCTCTCTCTCTTCAGGCCAGGTGAAGGCAGTACCCCCTCTCTCTCTCTCTTCAGGCCAGGTGAAGCCAGTACCCCCCCTCTCTCTCTCTCTCTCTCTCTTCAGGCCAGGTGAAGCCAGTACCCCCCCCCCCTCTCTCTCTTCAGGCCAGGTGAAGGCAGTACCCCCTCTCTCTCTCTCTCTCTCTTCAGGCCAGGTGAAGCCAGTACCCCCTCTCTCTCTCTCTCTTCAGGCCAGGTGAAGCCAGTACCCTCTCTCTCTCTCTTCAGACCAGGTGAAGCCAGTACCCCCTCTCTCTCTCTCTTCAGGCCAGGTGAAGCCAGTACCCTCTCTCTCTCTCTATCTCTCTCTCTCTCTCTCTTCAGGCCAGGTGAAGCCAGTACCCTCTCTCTCTCTCTCTTCAGGCCAGGTGAAGCCAGTACCCTCTCTCTCTCTCTCTTCAGGCCAGGTGAAGCCAGTACCCCTCTCTCTCTCTCTTCAGGCCAGGTGAAGCCAGTACCCCCCCCCCCTCTCTCTCTTCAGGCCAGGTGAAGCCAGTACCCCCTCTCTCTCTCTTCAGGCCAGGTGAAGCCAGTACCCCCTCTCTCTCTCTTCAGGCCAGGTGAAGCCAGTACCCCCTCTCTCTCTCTCTTCAGGCCAGGTGAAGCCAGTACCCCCTCTCTCTCTCTCTTCAGGCCAGGTGAAGTCAGTACCCCCTCTCTCCCTCTTCAGGCCAGGTGAAGCCAGTACCCCCTCTCTCTCTCTCTTCAGGCCAGGTGAAGTCAGTACCCTCTCTCTCTCTCTTCAGGCCAGGTGAAGCCAGTACCCCCTCTCTCTCTCTCTCTCTCTCTCTTCAGGCCAGGTGAAGCCAGTACCCCCTCTCTCTCTCTCTTCAGGCCAGGTGAAGCCAGTACCCCCCCCCTCTCTCTCTTCAGGCCAGGTGAAGCCAGTACCCCCTCTCTCTCTCTTCAGGCCAGGTGAAGCCAGTACCCCCTCTCTCTCTCTCTTCAGGCCAGGTGAAGCCAGTACCCCCTCTCTCTCTCTCTCTTCAGGCCAGGTGAAGCCAGTACCCCCCCTCTCTCTCTCTTCAGGCCAGATGAAGCCAGTACCCCCTCTCTCTCTCTCTTCAGGCCAGGTGAAGCCAGTACCCCCTCTCTCTCTCTTCAGGCCAGGTGAAGCCAGTACCCCCTCTCTCTCTCTCTTCAGGCCAGGTGAAGCCAGTACCCCCTCTCTCTCTCTTCAGGCCAGGTGAAGCCAGTACCCTCTCTCTCTCTCTCTTCAGGCCAGGTGAAGCCAGTACCCTCTCTCTCTCTCTCTTCAGGCCAGGTGAAGCCAGTACCCCCTCTCTCTCTCTCTTCAGGCCAGGTGAAGCCAGTACCCCCTCTCTCTCTCTCTTCAGGCCAGGTGAAGCCAGTACCCCCCCCCCTCTCTCTCTTCAGGCCAGGTGAAGCCAGTACCCCCTCTCTCTCTCTTCAGGCCAGGTGAAGCCAGTACCCCCTCTCTCTCTCTCTCTCTTCAGGCCAGGTGAAGCCAGTACCCCCTCTCTCTCTCTCTCTTCAGGCCAGGTGAAGCCAGTACCCCCTCTCTCTCTCTCTCTCTCTCTCTCTCTCTCTCTCTCTCTCTCTCTTCAGGCCAGGTGAAGCCAGTACCCCCTCTCTCTCTCTCTTCAGGCCAGGTGAAGCCAGTACCCCCTCTCTTTCTCTTCAGGCCAGGTGAAGCCAGTACCCCCTCTCTCTCTCTTCAGGCCAGGTGAAGCCAGTACCCCCTCTCTCTCTCTTCAGGCCAGATGAAGCCAGTACCCCCTCTCTCTCTCTCTTCAGGCCAGGTGAAGCCAGTACCCCCTCTCTCTCTCTTCAGGCCAGGTGAAGCCAGTACCCCCTCTCTCTCTCTTCAGGCCAGGTGAAGCCAGTACCCCCTCTCTCTCTCTCTCTCTCTCTTCAGGCCAGGTGAAGCCAGTACCCCCTCTCTCTCTCTCTTCAGGCCAGGTGAAGCCAGTACCCCCTCTCTCTCTCTTCAGGCCAGGTGAAGTCAGTACCCCCTCTCTCTCTCTTCAGGCCAGGTGAAGCCAGTACCCCCTCTCTCTCTCTCTTCAGGCCAGGTGAAGCCAGTACCCCCTCTCTCTCTCTCTTCAGGCCAGGTGAAGCCAGTACCCCCTCTCTCTCTCTCTTCAGGCCAGGTGAAGCCAGTACCCCCTCTCTCTCTCTCTCTTCAGGCCAGGTGAAGCCAGTACCCCCTCTCTCTCTCTCTCTTCAGGCCAGGTGAAGCCAGTACCCCCTCTCTCTCTCTCTTCAGGCCAGGTGAAGCCAGTACCCCCTCTCTCTCTTCAGGCCAGGTGAAGCCAGTACCCCCTCTCTCTCTCTCTTCAGGCCAGGTGAAGCCAGTACCCCCTCTCTCTCTCTTCAGGCCAGGTGAAGCCAGTACCCCCTCTCTCTCTCTCTCTCTCTCTTCAGGCCAGGTGAAGCCAGTACCCCCTCTCTCTCTCTCTTCAGGCCAGGTGAAGCCAGTACCCCCTCTCTCTCTCTCTTCAGGCCAGGTGAAGCCAGTACCCCCTCTCTCTCTCTCTTCAGGCCAGGTGAAGCCAGTACCCCCTCTCTCTCTCTCTTCAGGCCAGGTGAAGCCAGTACCCCCTCTCTCTCTCTCTCTTCAGGCCAGGTGAAGCCAGTACCCCCTCTCTCTCTCTCTCTTCAGGCCAGGTGAAGCCAGTACCCCCTCTCTCTCTCTCTTCAGGCCAGGTGAAGCCAGTACCCCCTCTCTCTCTTCAGGCCAGGTGAAGCCAGTACCCCCTCTCTCTCTCTCTTCAGGCCAGGTGAAGCCAGTACCCCCTCTCTCTCTCTTCAGGCCAGGTGAAGCCAGTACCCCCTCTCTCTCTCTCTTCAGGCCAGGTGAAGCCAGTACCCCCTCTCTCTCTCTCTCTTCAGGCCAGTTGAAGCCAGTACCCTCTCTCTCTCTCTCTCTCTTCAGGCCAGGTGAAGCCAGTACCCCCTCTCTCTCTCTCTCTCTTCAGGCCAGGTGAAGCCAGTACCCCCTCTCTCTCTCTTCAGGCCAGATGAAGCCAGTACCCCCTCTCTCTCTCTCTTCAGGCCAGGTGAAGCCAGTACCCCCCCTCTCTCTCTCTTCAGGCCAGGTGAAGCCAGTACCCCCTCTCTCTCTCTCTCTCTCTCTCTCTTCAGGCCAGGTGAAGCCAGTACCCCCTCTCTCTCTCTCTTCAGGCCAGGTGAAGCCAGTACCCCCTCTCTCTCTCTCTCTCTTCAGGCTAGGTGAAGCCAGTACCCCCTCTCTCTCTCTCTCTCTTCAGGCCAGGTGAAGCCAGTACCCCCTCTCTCTCTCTCTCTCTTCAGGCCAGGTGAAGCCAGTACCCCCTCTCTCTCTCTTCAGGCCAGATGAAGCCAGTACCCCCTCTCTCTCTCTCTCTCTTCAGGCCAGGTGAAGCCAGTACCCTCTATCTCTCTCTTCAGGCCAGGTGAAGGCAGTACCCCCTCTCTCTCTCTCTTCAGGCCAGGTGAAGCCAGTACCCCAGATGGGAAGGATTTAAGTTGCGTTACTCCCCCACCCCCATTCCCCTCGCAATAAATATTATTTTCTAAACTGTCTCTTTTTTTAATTGCCTCCGGCTCGGCCGGGTGCCCCACAACACAAGCGCACACTTGATGAATGAATGGCAGACTAGAAATGACGGTGAATAATTTACCCAACCGTGACCTAGATGTGTTGATGGGTCAGTACACAGCCATTATAGCCTGTCTGTGTTAACCCTTTCACTACCACACTACAGAAGGTTAACCCTTTCACTGCCACACTACAGACGGTTAACCGTCTGTAGTGTGGCAGTGAAAGGGCTAACCTTCTGTAGCGTGGTAGTGAAAGGGTCAACCCTTTGTCGTGTGGCAGTGAAAGGGTTAACCTTCTGTATTGTCGCAGTGGAAGGGTTAAGGTTTTAGAGTCTGCATGTTTTTATGTGTCCGAAGACCGAGTGCGTCTTGTGAAATCACATGGGGCTCCAGTGGCTCTGGCAGTAGAGCAGTCATCTGGTAATCCAGAGGTTCGATTCCCGGGCAGCGCGTCGAAGTGTCCTTGAGCAAGACACTTAACCCCTATTTGGTCCCGATGAGAAGGTTGGGCACCTTGCAGGTTGGGCACTCCGCCGTCAGCCAGGTGTGTGCTCCCTTCATATCTCCCTTCACAATCCATTACTATAACACTACACATTATAATGGCCAGGATCCCCCTCAGGAATTAGTTTGGTTTAGTTTATTGGGATCCCCAATTAGCTACAGCATTGCAGTAGCTATTCTTCCTGGGGTCCACAAAACCTTTTTTTGCAACATAATATTTACATCACCTTACAAATAAAAATTACAAAAGGACTAGTATACACACACACAGACAAGACGAACTCCATAATAAAATAATCAAACTATATGAAGTAGCTAAAGAATAATTAACTGTACATAACTATATACCCACACATCTACTGTATGTTCATACACACCTAATTTACCAACTAATTAAAATGGAATAAAACCATGGTAGTGCTTAATAAATACGGCATATCAAATTAAACTCCTGTGAAGTCATTATTCTATAGGTCAACAGTTGGGCCATTTGACAGACGTTTGACATAGCAGACGTGACAATAGACGAGGGAAGCAACAATTGTCATTGGAGGATGGAAAAAGAGGGCGGGCTTGAGGGCGGGCCATTCACAAGGTGGTACAGTGCCTGCTTGTTATGCAGGTCAAGGAGAACCGTGATTGCAATTGACTCGATTGTTTCCCAACAACATGTTTCTTGGTGGATAGACTATGAAATAGTATTTGTGATGCATCCTTTTCAAATGAAAATAAATGTTTTCTTATCAAACAAGGCTTTCATATGTCTAAGTATAAATATAGTGGATTTACAATGAATACTTTGACTTGCAAAGTCAAAAGCAACTTGAACTTGCACTGTATTCATGTACAGTATGTGTAACTCTGAAGGCACTTTTCTCAAAAACATGGTTTGAATCATTCAACATGATGAATAGAAGGCAACACACATGCACACAAACACACGTGCACACACACACACACACACACACACACACTTGCACACACAAATAACGCACACACACACACCACTTGCTTTGTCTCTTCCGTTGTGCAAGGATTACATTACCCTGAAGATCCAACCCCCCCCCCAAATAGAAGTAATACAATATCACCCTCCGCATTGACTGATTGATGTGAAGTTGCTGCTTCGGTCACAACAAACTCATGAATGACACGGTACATTTAACCGACCTATGGAACTCTTCTTAACCCTTTCCCTACCACACTACCAAAGGGTTAAGCCGTTCACTGCGACAATACAGAAGGTTAACCCTTTCACTACCACACTACAGACTCTAGTGAAAGGGTTAACCTTCTGTAGTGTGGTGGTAGTGAAAGGGTTAACCCATTGTCGTGTGACAGTGAAAGGTTAACCTTCTGTAGTGTGGTAGTGAAAGGGTTAACTACGCTGAACTTGCTTTGTGGAACCAGATCGACTTGAGAACGAGCCAGTCTAACACATGAGCCAGACTAACCCACATGAGCCAGACTAACCCACATGAGCCAGACTAACCCACATGAGCCAGACTAACCCACATGAGCCAGACTAACCCACATGAGCCAGACTAACCCACATGAGCCAGACTAACCCACATGAGCCAGGCTAACCCACATGAGCCAGACTAACCCACATGAGCCAGACTAACCCACATGATCCCGGCTCATTTCGTAAAGGGATACAGCTGCATTGACATGACGCCGTTCAGTTGAAATTATGTTTGACCAGATGATTGGCGTACTGATCTGTCTAGCGGGCAGGGTAGTGGTAATACTGATCTGTCTAGCGGGCAGGGTAGTGGTAATACTGATCTGTCTAGCGGGCAGGGTAGTGGTAATACTGATCTGTCTAGCGGGCAGGGTAGTGGTAATACTGATCTGTCTAGCGGGCAGGGTAGTGGTAATACTGATCTGTCTAGCGGGCAGGGTAGTGGTAATACTGATCTGTCTAGCGGGCAGGGTAGTGGTAATACTGATCTGTCTAGCGGGCAGGGTAGTGGTAATACTGATCTGTCTAGCGGGCAGGGTAGTGGTAATACTGATCTGTCTAGCGGGCAGGGTAGTGGTAATACTGATCTGTCTAGCGGGCAGGGTAGTGGTAATACTGATCTGTCTAGCGGGCAGGGTAGTGGTAATACTCAAACACTCACAGTCTCCCGTGTCCTGCCAGCAGTCACACAGGCCTGTGCTCCACTGGCCCGTCTCCTGCCCCCTGCCCTCCGGCTGGACCTGCACCACCAGGGGCTGGCCCAACATACCTGCGCTCTCCATCCCTGAGCACAGAGGAGAAACGGTAACATAACAGTTAGATTCCATTTGCTGTCACAAAATTATTGCTGCCATTAAAGAAAGCAATGACTAAAATGACACCCTGTGTGTAATACATCAGATAGGTTTCTTAAAATGGTGTAGTACCCAAGTTTCAAGTTCAAGTTTCTTTATTAGTTGTCATATAAAAATACAGAATACTTTTACCCCTTGAAATCCGTATTTGAATTGTATTCTTTAAGTTGTTGAATTAAAGACCAGTGCTTGTAACATTGTTACATTATACAGGACGTATTCATCCGCAGCCTACTTTGGAAATACTGATTGAGACAACAGGAGGAAACAAGGAGTCATCAAAGCTCAATTCAATCATTTGGAAAGGGACACAGTTACCACATGGCCGCATTGTGTGGCCTTGTTCATAAGACATTGTTTCTGTTCTATGACAAGAAAAAGAATATTCACTTAAAAACGTATCTTTATTGTACTGTACATATAACAGAAAAACACATACCATAGTGCGAACGAGGGAGGAGCACATGTGATGTCATTGCAAGTGAACACAATAGGAAACTCACCGGTTAATGGTGTTCTGTTCAGCTACCAAAGCCCTTGTTTAAAAACCCTTATATATCAAGGAATGGGAAAAGACAGCGGTCCGCCTCTTTCTTCAGTGTTTACTCTCTCTCTCTCCCTGTCTTGTCAACTGGACTATCGTGTTTTTGTACATGCGCTCCTTTCCTCCCAGGTGGTGTTTGAGGGTAAACAGGAAAGAGTTTAGACTCTAGGAAACAAGGAATCCTCCGTGTTGCTGTGACACTGGTCCATGACCTACAGTAGGCCTGTACTAATTTAAATAAGATAAGATAAGATAAGGTATTCCTTTATTGATCCCCTTGGGGAAATTCAGGTATCATCGCAGCATGGTGGAGGAGGGGAGGGGAGGTACAGGTAGTAGAAGACATGGTACAGGTCATAGAATTATAGTACAGTGGAGAAGTGAAAATAAAAATAGAATATAAATAGGCAGTGTAAACAATAGAATTAAGTCAAGTCAAGTCAAGAGTTTTATTTGTCACGGCATACAAGTATACAATGAAATGCGGGTGGTCTTGCCTGCAATGATGTGCATAATACAATAGTAATAACATATAATAGAATCCAATAGAACGACATTGTGCAATAAAACAAGTAAACAGAGTAGGGCATATCGGTATATGTACATAAGTTATTTACAGAGCATGGTAGGACATGCTAGTTCCTGTGGTAGTGCAATACACTGTTAGCTACGGATGAGGCACTGGGTCTTTCTGTACATGCTATTTTATACAATCTCAAGTTATACTATACTATTCTTGAAGTGACCTTTCCTTAACTGGGCATAAGGGCAAGTAGGCAGTGTAAATAGGTCAAGGTGCAGATGAGGGTATGTATACCCTCTCAGTTATATTTGCGCTACAATAAATATAGTTACAATATATATTCCTTTACAATTTAAATGTTCCTTTGATGCAGTCAGAGCTTGGTAAAGCTGCATTGATTGATTGATTGATTGAAAACTTTATTAACAGATTGCAGAATGGGTACAATACAGTACAGCTCAATACACACAATTGTTAAGGGGATGCAGACCAGAGAAAGACTTTCATCTTGTTTACATCAGGGTCCCCCATTTTCAATTCATCAGGACATATATGACATACATGACATACAGATAGTCAGTACTGCTACATCTATACATTTATGACATACCAGATTTGCAAATACAGTACTGTTTGTGATACAGAAGGAGTCAAGAAAAGGGAGTATATACATTTGACGTAGAAACTGTACATTGGAGGAGGTTGGGTGGGGGGGGTTGGGTACATTGGGATATTGACAACCATACTGGGTAATTTACATTGGAGGTGGTTGGGGGGGGGGCACACTGTATAAACAAGCAAAACTGTACATTGAGGGGGGGGGGGGGAGGAGACACTGTACAAACAAACAAAATTGTACATTGGACTATTGACAAAACCATACTAGGTAAATGACTGTACATTGGAGGGGGTTGGGTTAGGATATTTACAGGGGCCAGTGTTGAATTGCAGTCTCCCGTAGGTGTCCCTTGAGAGAGGTTTTGAAAGTGGGTAGTGATCCACATTCCTTTACAGCTTTGGGTAGGGCGTTCCACATTGATGTGGCATAATTGCGAAACGTGTTTAGTCCCTTATTTGAGCCGAATCTGGGTTTAACATGATTTGTGGAGCTCCCTCTGGTGTTGTGATCGTGGTATTCACTGACCTTTGGGAAGTATTTTGACATGTACATGGGTACCTTGGTCGTGTAGTGTATCTTGTAGACCAGGCCCATTGCAAGTTGCTGTACTCTGTCGTCTACTCTAAGCCATCCTAGGTTGTCAAAGTGGGCAGGGGTGAGGTGGGTTCTAGGAGTAAGGTCAAGCAGTAGTCTGACCAGTTGTTTTGAGATGTTTGTAATTTTGTTTTTAGTGCCTTTGAGGTGCTTTGGTACCATGAGGTGCAAGCATAGTCGTAGTACCCTTGAATGAGTGCTCCTGCCAGAGTCTTCAGGGTAGTCTTGTTTACCAGAGAGGAGATCCGGTACAAGAATCGAGTTTGTTGGTTGACTTTTTTAATTACATTGGATGCCATTTTGTCACAGGAAAGATTTGCCTCTAGGATGGAACCTAGGTAGGTAATTTCATCTTTCCTTGTGACAATATTGTCACCCACTGTAACTGAGAAGCCGTCTGTCTTGCTGAGTTTGTTATTTGAACCGAAGAGAATGGACTCTGTTTTGCCCAGGTGTAATGATAGTTTGTTATCAGCGAGCCATATGCAGATTTTGCCTAGTTCCGAGTTTTTTTCAACCTATAACTTGTTCTTGTCAGAGACCAGCAGGGCTGAGTCGTCCGCGAACAGGAACAAGTTGCAGTCACAAGCTGATGACATGTCATTTGCATAAATTAGGAACAGTAGCGGTCCTAGTATGCTTCCTTGTGGAACACCACAGCTCATTGGGAGGGGGGGGGGGGGGGGGGTAGGGTACCGTTTACTTCCTCCACCATCTGTTCTCTCCCCTCCAGGTAGGATTGCATCCAGCTCACTGATAGACTATCAGTCTCCGGTCAGAGAGCAGACACAGAGACAGAACAGTCCTTTGTATTTTAATTAGGATGATAAAGGTTTCTTCAGTACAGGTGATTTCCATCCAGTTTGTAAAGCCAAGGATGAATGAACAATGAGCATCCACACGAGGATGAGAATGGTAATGAGTGAATCTAGCAAAGAATGAGTGAGTGATTGAGTGAGTGGTTTCTGTAACAGATAAACAGAACATACAAGTAATTAGCAGATACAATGGCAGCCAGAATACACACACAACTGAAGAGATGCTATATAGCATATTAGCATAGCTCAATTAGCAGCATGGATCAACGCAACACAACGTAGCAAACCAAATCATAGTCACAAATGCATGTCACAGCATCTCAACAACGCAATGCAGGCTACATATGACATTTATCTATCATTAACCATAGGCACTTGTAGGCTATTGATGACTTACTTTTCTCATGAACGCACTCTCTCACTGTGACAGCAGACAGCAGTGGAAACAACATGTGCCGGCAATTCACCACCTGCATTTAATTACCAGACTAATTCTATATGAATTGAAAATGGGGGACTCTGATGGAAACAAGACAAACGTCTTTCTCAGGTCTGCATCCCCTTAACAATTGTGTGTATTGAGCCATACTGTATTGTACCCATTCTGCAATCTGTTAAATAAAGTTTTCATTCATTCATTCATTCAACCATGGGCTTGTCCAGGACGCGTCTATTCGAAAGGCAACCGGTTTATGCATTTTGCTAATCTGATTGGCCACTGACGTTTCTGGTCATGTGACATGTGCGCCCAATCGCGTGACGCGCCCATTTCCGCCTCGACCAGCAGCAAACTACCTAACGCCTAGTTATCACTGGTTAAGCTTAGGCGACTCTTTAGAAGTTGGTTAAGGTTAGAGTTTGGAATCAGGGCTGGCGTTCTATCTCCATGCTCTAAGACAAACTCTAACCTTAACCAACTTCGAAAGAGTGCCTAAGCTTAACCAGTGAAAGAACTTGCCATCACACGATTGTGCCACCAGAAACAGCAGTGGCCAATCAGAACGCAAAACGCGAACGTGGAAGCATAAACCAGTTGCCTTTCGAATAGACGCGTATATGTATACGTCACACTCAGTGTGCATGCATGCATCAAGGGGGCAAAAGGAATGCAATCCTGGTCAGGACAATGGGGCAGACTACAATATATTGCATTTGTTAGCCATGCTAGCAATCTAAACCTTCAATCCATGCCAAAGCTGGATATGTAAAAGGTGCACAAGGACTCACAATCACAGCCATGCTGATTTGACAAAATGACATCCAGCCGTTTTCGTTTGAAACAACTTTTAGTCGGGGAGATGTCATGGTTTCTCCATAGAGCCCCGTTGTACTTTTTTAGGCAGAAGCTCACGCAGGTAGTGGGCAACTTAGTCACGTGACTCAGTTGGTATTGCTGATTGGCTCGAACACGGTATGTTTGTGGACAATCCCTCATGTCTGAGATAGAGATCTGAAGAGCTCAGCCGTGTGAATCCTGCCCGTCAGACCTAACCGCTCATCTCCTGTTTCTATAGGGGCCAGAGCTCTTAGGCCAAAGTTCTTGCCTGTTCTTGACTATAGAGACTTGCTATACATGAATGCATCTGCCCATTGTCTTCATTATGCTTGATACAGTGTATCATGGAGCTACAGTATATACGCTTCATTACAAAATGTAGAGCCCTCACTCATCAATGTACATTTTACTCCAAAGTGAACTGCTTAGCCATTAGTATGTTTTTATCTACAAAGCAGTTTTAGGTAAACTTCCTGGTTACTTGTCTTGCCGGTCCCACATTTTATTCTGATCTTGAAAGAAGGATTTGGGGGTTTCTGCTCCATCTGCATGAATAGCCTGCAAGACGAGCTTACAGGATACATTAACTCTAAAATTTCTAAATTCATTCAAAGTAAACATATGATGAAGACCATGGAATCTGAGACCATAGGAAACTGTACATGTTTTAATTGACAGAGCGTATTTTCTTTCCTTGGAACTGTGTGTCTAAAACCATGAGCTCACTCGTCTGAATGTCTTAATGTTTGTTTTTGTCTGAATCTAATGTGTTTTTGCTGTCCTTCTTAGCCAGGTCACTCTTGTAAAAGAGATTTTAATCTCAATGAGTTTTTATCTTGTTGAATAAAGGTTGAATCTCATTGAGTTTTGTTAGATGGACGAAACTCGACCACGGAGCAACGTTACAATGCTTTTCTGTAAAGCAGGCATCATAGCAGCATGGGGAGGGGGGGAGGGGAGGTACGGGGAGTAGAAGACATGGTACAGGTCATAGAATTATAGTACAGTGGAGAAGTAAAAATGAATAAAAGTAATGCAGTGTAAACAATATAACAATATAATTAACTCTGGACATGCGCATATGGGCAAGAAGGTGCAAGATGAGGGTATGTCTGCCTGGAGCTGTGTGCCGGTGTAGACCGAGTCATTCAGACCAGGGTGAGTGGCATAGGAAAGCCCAGGATCCCCCCTCTTACAGGCCAGCTGGAACTCCTTGAATTCTACAGACAGACAGACAGACAGACAGACAGACAGACAGACAGACAGACGACGGACGGACGGACGGACGACGGACGGACGGACGGACGGACGGACGGACGGACGGACAGACAGACAGACAGACAGACAGACAGACAGACAGACAGACACAGACAGACAGACAGACAGACAGACAGACAGACAGACAGACAGACAGACAGACAGGCAGGCAGGCAGGCAGACAGACAGACAGACAGACAGACAGACAGACAGACAGACAGACAGACAGACAGACAGACAGACAGACAGACAGACAGACAGACAGACAGACAGACAGACAGACAGACAGACAGACAGACAGACAAGTGTAACAAGGAGAAATTTGATTACACATCCTATTTTGATCAAATTCTGTACATCGTGTCCACAGTAAAAGAAATTCCCATCTAAAACACATCATTACACTAAGATATCCTCATTCTATTTTCATTCTATATTTCATGCATAACACACACACACACACACGCACATGCACATGCAATTTCAGTTCACCTATCTGTGTTCATTTGTTTTGCTGCGAAAGCATTTGATCAGATTAAGAGTGGGAGGAGACACTTTTCTTTTCCATCAGGAAAGACTGAAACACGAGAGAGAGAGAGAGAGAGAGAGAGAGAGAGAGAGAGAGAGAGAGAGAGAGAGAGAGAGAGAGAGAGAGAGAGAGAGAGTCCAGGGGAATCAGCAGAGATTAATTTTCTTGCTAAATAAAGTTGAAAATCCACATGTTAGGCAATATTCTATTATATTTACAGCATATACTGTTATATATATATATCCATATCTATCTGAATATACCTGCATATAATCATTTAACTTATACACCTGCATATAACCCACATAATATGTTTATACTAAAGCTGTCAAAGTTAACGTTCGTTATTACTTTCCCCTATTATTTCATGCACACTTTATTCATTGTTTTAAATTATTATTTTCTTTTAAGTTATTTTGTGCATCACTCTGTTTTGAATTTGATGCAAATTTGCAATGCATGAGGGTCATCCTTTTGTGTTAAATGGCTGCGTAAAACAAGCATTTGTTAAAGCAAGAGCATTAAAACTTGAAAAAGATCAGTTTAAAGTAGATTTAGAACAGAATAGATACAAAATATGCAATTAATTTGCGATTAATCACGATTAACTATGGACAATCATGCGATTAATCAGATTAAATATTTTAATGAAAGCCTTAGTTTATACTTACCGTAGATATATTTATCCACATCTGTCTGTACATACCTGCATATAACCTGTAACATACCTCCTTTTTAAATGTATTCGTTAACTAGGTCTTAGTGAAAATGCACGTGTTTGTGTAGTACTGAGCATACGACTGATAAATGAGACTTGGATTATACTGCACACGTTGTGAGAGAGTTTGTAAATAGATGTTTTACTTTTGATATAGTTCAAGTAATTCTACCATTTCTGGGATTCTACATTCACCTTCAGCAAGCGCCAGATTACTGTTTAATAAACCTTCAGCAAGCACCAGGTTGCTGTTTAATAGTTCTAGTAATTCTACCATTATTGGGATTCTACATTCACCGTGGAGACATGCGAGGAGAAAAGAAAAACATCTTCAAAATCATGAATTCCAGGTATCAAGGGGTGTATAAATCAAGTCTGCCAGATGAGATGAGGAGGTGCAGCTCAATTGTCACCTTTAAAGCTCATACGGTTGCTAGCTAGTCAAGCCTGTTCCCACTTTTAGTATACCCTTAACCCTCGAGTCAACCTTTAAAAGAATCACACCTTTAGCCCTTTGCCGAAAACTGCGATCTCAGTAAAAACTAGGGCTGGGACTTTATCGCATTCATTTAGATTAATTAACTACAGAAAGAATTAAAAGTTAAAGAAATTGATGCATTTAATCGCATGATGATTTTTCTTTATTGTGTAAGAATGTTACCTTTCAAAGGAGACCAGACTCATGCATGTGCTATAAGTATAAAGTATAATAAATCGCAAATTACGGGCGGCTGTTGGCGTTGCCTCCGGCTTGGGCCAGCCGTCATACTAACTCAATTGGCAGAGTTAGCGGGTGGAAGTCAATGGGTGGTAATCTGGACGTTGTGGACAGCGACTCCTACAGGTCGGTTGGGGACGCCTGCACAGCAGAGACAGGAAATGGCAGGGGTAGTGTGAGCCTCCCACACGTTACACCTCACCAATGAGAGTCCGCGCTGGCAGGTGAAAAGATGTGACAGGCTGCCTCCTCGTGTATCGGAGGGGACACGTGCAAGGCTTCTATCCTCTCAACAACCGGCCAGTGGGGGGCATATGCGAGCAACGTTCAAGACAGGGGAGGGGAGAATTGGCACAACGGAATTGGGATGGGAGAAAATAGAAAAAGAGGAGAAAAAGCGGATAAAACAAAAAATATCGCACATTTATTTTTTTTCCAATGGTCAACTGTTCTGGAATGTACTTGAAAGTACTGCGTTTTACTTTTACCTCGAAAGTGCTTGAGTTTACAAAAGGTCCTTTGCGCTATATATTCCTAAAATTGCTGCACTTTGTTAAAAATTGCATTGATCTGTTGGTCTGTGTAGTAGCTAATACAGGATTTTGCTGTTTAAACATATGTATAATGTATATTCATTGATTCACTCGTATACCAAAATTTATTTGAATTGAAAATGTTTACTTTTCGCATCAAATGTGATTAATTTTGATTAATTAACTATAAGGTCTCGAATTAATTCGATTAAAAAGTTTAATCAAGAGACTTTCGGTTTGGCGAGGAGCAGGTGAGCAGCTGCAGAACAGAGCTCCCGGTCCAAAATTCAAGAAAGGTAATAAAAAGTTACAAAACACGATAAAAAGTAACAACTCGAAGATAAAAGAACGATGACAAGACCCAGTGCACAAAACTCGAGGAGAAGTGAGAGAAGAATGACCCCCGACAAAGAAAATACAACGAAGGGAAAGGTACAGCATGAGTGGGTGACGCAGCGGGTAAAACAAGCTAACACAACGTTAGACCACAGCGAGGCCTGGCTGGAGACGGAGCTACAAGCTAACATGGAAGCTAACACGATGAAAATGCAAGCAAGTATTCAGATCAGGCTAGAAGCAATGCAGAACGCTAATGATGCTAACATGCAAACCAACACGCAGACTGGACTCGATGCAATACAGACTATTCAGAGGAGCATGGAGGCGAATTTAAAGCAAATAAAAGCGTTAGACAACAGGGATCGGTCCCTCTCCTCTACTGGGCCTGGCCCAGTTGATTCAAGGAACCCGTGTGGCTGGGGGCCTGGCTCCGTGCACATCGGCCTGGGATATGTGGGAGTTCTACGGGCTTGGCCCAGGGGGGGGGAATGTCGGGGGGGAGACATCGTCTCTGCGGTTTGGCCCGGGAGAGTGGGGTCTCGTGGGTTGTGGGTTCGTGGTGCGTGGGGTGGGGTGCTTGGTGACATGGGAGGTATAGCGGGCTTGGCTCGGTGGGGGGGAGTACCTCCCCTCGCCCCTCTGGGCCTGGCCCGATCAAATTCAAGGGGCCCGTGTCGCTGAGTGCTTGGCCCCGCGTGGGACGGACCTGGGATGTGGGGGAGCCCGGTTTCTAGAGGTGGATGGCGGGAGGGGGGGTTCCTCTTATGGGGGTATAAGCGGCTGAACGACGCCATATTCAAGGGACCCATATCTGTATATCGTTATGTTATGGATGTCATTGTAAGTATTGTCTAAGTGTTGTATGTCTATAAATGTTAAATAAAAATGTAAGTAAAAAACAAAAACAAAAAAAGTTTAATCGAGTCCCACCACTAAAAAAAACACAACTACAATCGAACAACACACAACTACATTCAAACAACACACAACTACAATCGAACACATAACTACAATCGAACAACACACAACTAATCGAACAACACACAACTACAATCAAACAGCACACAACTACATTAAAAAACACACAACTACAATCGAACAACACACACAACTACAATCAAACAACACACAACTACAATCAAACAACAGACAACTACAATCAAACAACACACAACTACAATCGAACAACAGACAACTACAATCAAACAACACACAACTACAATCGAACAACAGACAACTACAATCAAACAACACACAACTACAATCGAACAACACACAACTACAATCAAACAACACACAACTACAATCGGACAACACATAACTAAAATAGGGCTCCGGGCTTAAGAGGTTAAGTACAGTACTTGAGTAAAAATACTTAGTTACTTTCCACGACTGGTGACCACAACAAGGATGACCGAGGCATGGGTTGTTGTAAAGTGTCACCAAATATCTCACAGAGCAGAAAAGCTTGACCCACTGGTCAGCTAGACAGAGCATCGCTCACCTCTACATCTGCATTTCCGAAGGTGTCCTTTGGTCATGTACAGTCCGGCGGACGAGCCTATAAGCACGGAGGAAAGAAACACAAGAATCCCAGGAAATCACTGATAACAATACATTACTAATCAACCACTTCAAACAATAACACAATAACACATTGACTCACTGACAGAGTGCTTGAAAAAAGTGAAGTTAAATCCGGTGGTCCCTTATGCACCACTAGTTTATATTTTTCACAACTGAAGTAAGTTATTCCCTATATGATGACAACAGTAGGTACAAATAAGAGTCCACCTTTGCCCTTTATGGGGACAATAATACAATAAAGATTCCCCGTTGACTTATTCTTACCTGTACAGTCACAACAGATGTGAGCCAGGATGATGATGATGATGATGATGATGATGATGATGATGAAGAGAGCCATCCTCATGATCTTGGTCATGACGGAGCAGATGTGGGACAGAGCTGGTCTCTCAGTTGAATATAAGACTCAAAATATCCTGTGGGTCTCCGGTTTGTTGTTTAGAGAGACGCGTCCTCACAGGTCCTCAAGAATTTTTTTGGGTAGTAGTCTCTCAACTGTGCATGCTTTCATCTCTGGTATTAGATTAGGATAGAGATTGGCACACATACACGCACCCACCCACCCACACTCTCTCACACACACACACACACACACACACACACACACACACACACACACACACACACACACACACACACACACACACACACACACACACACACACACACACACACACACACACACACACACACACACACACACACACACACACACACACACACACACACACACACACACACATTCCCACCTTCATCTATATGAAAGCTTTATTTAAACTTGAAAGGCAATTGAGGTTTCCCTAATTTACAGTCACGTCAAGTGTACATACAGAAATAGGCATAAAAACATATACAAATTCCCACAGAATATAAAATCACAACAGAATAAGACCAGAAGACGAGGGTAGACAAAAGCAAGGATAACAAATCAACACGTACAACTTGTGGTGATGGTTATGGTACTCAGCATTGTGTCCTGTATAGTGGGGTTGGATGGTCCTCCCTAGCAGAGAGGCGAGAGTTACTTTGGCATCGGTTTCTATATAAAGCCATAATTGGAGATTGCCCAAATGATCTCACTTCGATATTGGAGTGGACATCTGGACCCTATGGCAGTGTTGTAGTACTCAAGTCCAGGACTCTGACTTGGACTTGAGCACTGATGACTCAGACTTGAACTCGAGCATTGACTGCATTCAGACTCGGAAGGTGCAGACGAGGACATGGACTTGTTCATTGATAAAAACAGTTTTTTTTTCTTTTTTAATCATTTGGTATAAGATATTGATGGCTAGTGCATTTGTTTGGCTATTGTGTCACAAAGTAAATAAACTCCCTTTGAAATGGTGACAACTGTGTCTTTTATGTTTAATGTAGGCCTGTTTTTATTTGTATGTCAGCTCTTTGACTGCCGGAGTGGAGGTGACTCAACCTTGATGACTTGGACTCAGACTAGGGTAATGTGGACTCGACTCAGGCTCTTCTTTGGTGACTTTCAATTCAATTCAATTCAATTCAATTTCAATTCACTCAGACTCGGACTCGAACACTGGGGACTCGAGACTCGACTCGGACTCGATCCAGTGAGTGGCTCTTACACTCAAAGCACCTACAGTAGTGTTTACTGAACTGAAAATCTGCTTTTAGCTTCTGTGGTCCTGACTAACTCTAAAACTCAACATTTTGGTATCCTTTGGTCAGTTTAAATCCTTAATCATCAACCATACCACCATAATCTGCAGTTGTTTTAATTGATTGTATATACGTCTGTTATTAAAAAAATAAAAATAAAAAATTATATTTATTAATTTATTTATTATTTGGTATTTATGTATGTATGTTGAAAAGGAGAGCTTGTCCTCGATGAATTCTCGAGTTGAAATATAAAATATAACACAACTCTGAGCTCACTAAATACGATCTCAAAATGTGTGAATCACAAAGGAAAAACATACAACGGTCTCTTTGCATGTGTTTCCATTGTGATTCACACACATTCCTTAAAAACGGACGTTATGCATCGATTGACTTGACGGCTGGTGAGTCACGCTTTTGCTGTCCGTGCGTAATTACGCACGGCGTGCTGGCGCCTCCTCGGCACACCCCCATCCTCTAATTATCGATTACTCTGGCTTATAATAAACAACCACAGTGACGTCCCGGGGTCTGTGTGACTCGGGCACAACACAAGGAAATCCCCAGCGAGAGACGGAGCTGCACCGCTGCTCCTTTAAGTCGAGAGACCTTCGTGTTGTGCCAAGAGAGTCTGATCAACAACAACAACACCGTTACAGCGAGCCGCTTTCACCGGATTTTTAGACCTAAAGTCAACACTCCGGTCCGGTGTAGATATCTGAGAGGTAAGATCCTGTTTCTTATATTACCGAATGGGTTATATATTGGGACCGACCGCAACAACATTGTCTGTTAGTAGGCCTATTTCATAGTTGAATCGATCAGACAGCGAATAGTTCATTCTTGCGTGGCGATCAAACGATATTCCCGTTATTGTATTACATGAGCTATTGTTGTTGTTGTCGGCCGGGAAGCTATTTCACACACCTGTTAGTTGAATTAGCCGACAGTGTTTTTGTCGACACGGTGTTTTTGTCATTATGTAAAAGGACGCCTCGGTTAATTCTCTGTAAACAACAAACGAGCCTCTGTGCTCCACTCGCCCAAACGTGATATATCTTTGACACATGTATGACGTTATAACTTCGCAAACATGTCTATTTCCATTCCCAGGCAACGGGGCCATTATATCTGTTGTACCCACCCAACCCCCGGTATCCATACATTCGTTGCTGGATGCCATTGCGGAAGTAGAGAGCGTGAGAGAAAAGCTCCGTTCTGGGGACATCTAGTGGACAGTACGGGGGGTGCCATGTACGGCTCGTCAGGGATGCCGGACCTGATCCCACCCAGCGGTCCGCCGCGACAGCCCGGTCCGACCGGCCAGTACAACAATCCGGGACACTCCCCCCAGGTTAACGGTCACGGCGGCGGCCCCAACCCTCAGAGGCTTGGGCAGAGGGCACCGAAACTCGGGCAGATCGGCCGCTCTAAGAAAGGTGAGTGAATTGCTGGAGAGCTAACGGCTGGTGAACTTGAGAACTGTTATGACTGACTCGGACTCTGGTGTAGTGTGTTACTACTAGACAGTAGACTTACTACGGTTTGGAGTCGGACCATACTACCACCATCACTATTATTACTACTGTCTGATTAAAATCCTGCCACTCACTACTGTTCACTACTACTATTGTTATCACTATTATCATTACTATTGTTATCACTACTTTATTGTTCGAAATAAACCATTCAAACTATTCATAAATAATCATTACTACTTGCACGTTGTTCTATGTTCTATTATTATTACAACCTATATTGGCTATTGTACCTGTACCCCCCACGGGGCCCCACCCCACCCACATGCTGCTATGACACTTGAATTTCCCCCAAGGGCATTAACCCTTTCACTGCCACACGATAGAAGGTTAACCCTTTACTATCACACAACCGACGGCGACAGCATCCGTGGAGCTAATGATGCTAATGATGGGGCATCGCCGTCGGTTGTGTGACTGATAGTAAAGCCGGGCTAACCTTCTGTATTGTCACAGTGAAAGGGTTAACCGGCTGTCGTGTGGCAGTGAAAGGGTTAATAAAGGAACTGTTGACTTGAACGATAACATTCTAATTTCATTCGCTAGAACACTATACTGTGTGTCAATAGTTCTTGTGGTGGAAAATTAAGTATTTCTACTGGAGTACTGCACTCTTGAGTAGTACTCCCAAGCGCTGAAATCCTGGAACTGGGACTGTCCACGTTTGGGAAATCTCTTTGCTGAGGGGTCTGTTTTATATGGCGGTGTAGGCTGCCACAAATAAACCTGTGCATTGTGCATCTGCAAAATTGTATACAACCCATCTTAAAAAAAATACTGTCTTTTACTATTCTGCACGGGTCCTACTAATAAGCACAAAGTACCCCAAAGTATACCCCAAAGTACCCTAAAATACCACAAAGTATCACGAAATACCTCTTAACATTTGTTCAATACAGATGTTAGTACATTTGGAGATTATAATATATTAAAATAAACATTTGTTTTGAAAATATGTGGTACTTTGGTAATGGGAAATGGACTGCACATATATAGCGCTTTCCTACCTGCACAAAGAGCTTTATAATTGCCTCTCCTTCACCAATTCACACATGCACTCACAGAGCAATGGCATCCAGACTCAATTGGGAGCAATTTGGGGTTCAGTGTCTTGCCCAAGGACACTTCGGCATTTGAACAGAAGGAGCTGGGATTCAAACCACTGACCATAGGCGGCGCGTATATTAAGGCTAGGGGCGGCTATGCCTACCCAGAATATTATGCTCGGAATCTTCAAATGTATATAATATATATGCGCAGGCTGCTGGCTAGTGTGTGTCTTGTGCTGCAGCCGGCTCGCTGGCCGAGGTGTCAACGACGAAGGTGTCAATCTGTGGCAGCGTTTAACATTCCAGGTATACAGGCAGTAACCAATCACGCATAGGCTCAGGTTAAATAATGTGGCCAATCACATCATTCACATGATCATCCTGAATCTGATCCCGCAGGCAGAGTAAAGCAAACATCTGTGTTCTGAATTTCAGCCCGCCGATCGCTTTGTAGAGAAGCGAGGAGAGGCATAACTAGCGATCACCTGAGGCTGTATGTTGTTTTATCTTGGCAAACAAGGGCTTGCTCTAAGAGGACATGATGAGAGTCCGAGTTCATCAAATCGTGGAAACTTTTTAGAGCTACTGTATGTACATTGTTTTCAAAGCATGATGAGATCTAAATTATGAAAAACTTTCACTTCATTGCAACTTGTGATTCAATTCTCACCAAGACTAAACGTCGCATTTATCTGCATTAAGGTAAGACAATGGTTCATATATTATTGGATGCCTTCATTTGAACACTTAATTTGCACTATATATAAATGAGTGGGGCTCGCTGTAGTAATATAGGCCTAGTAGTGTGTGTGTATATGAAATCAGAACCTGGACAGTTTGCGTGAAACTAAAAATAAAAGGTCAAATTTTTCTCACGCTGCGCGCGAGGGGCGTTCCTAATACAGCCTACCTAGACCTTAAGCCCATCAGCCGCCTATGCCACTGACCATTGACCATATGATCATTAGTTTACCTGCTCTACCTCTGAGCCAGTATTTTGTGGTACGTTGAGGTATCGGTATACTTTGGGGAACTGTGAGGTTCTTTGGGGTATTTTAGGGTGTACTTTGGGGTATACTTTGGCGTATTTCGGGGTACTTTGAGGTATTTCGGGGTACTTTGGGGATTGGGGTATACTTTGGGGTACTTTGTGGTGATTAGTAGGACCCTTCTGCACTTTTCTGCTAAGGAATCTACATTGCCTATATTACAACCTACTATGTTAATATGTACAGTATGCACTCAAGACTGTAGTAGTTCAAGTTCAACACTGTTTGATGAACAATCTTACCCTTAGCTGCCAGAGTTGTACCCTTCCGGCCTACTTGTTGTACAGAAACTTGTAAGTCACTTTGGATAAAAGTGTCACCTAAATGACTAAATGTATAAGTGTAACAACCCAGGTCCACTGACAACTCTTGACCTTTGACCCTTCCCTTCTCAGTTGACTTGGAGGACGAGGATTTGGACGACATCATGAACAACAACGGACAATGTCCTGTATCCCTGTCGCCCATCTCTTAGACCCCGCCGCCGGGAGCCAAAAGAAAGAAGAAGAGAGAATCCCCCCCCGGGATGCCAAACTACAAACGATCCGGCCTCGACCATCTCAAGTGTCCTATACGGAAGCTTGCAGTGGCTGAACACGACGCAAAGAAGGCAAAATGTACCTCCGGCTTCTACTGTACATAGTGTTTATTTAACTTGTCTTTTGGTCAGAATGTGATGGATTGTACTGCGACGTGTAGGGGGAGGTCCTCCACTGGAGAAATCGGATCGGCTAATCGATTTGAGTTAACGATCAAATCTGTATAAAAAAGAGAATTTGGAGTTTCACATACAATAATGCAAAAGCACTTCTTTTAAAATCTCTTACTTGTGAGAGATGTGCCCGTCGTAAAAAGAATTGTTCAGGAAATGACAAAAAAAAATTCAATAAATCGACTAAGAAATTCTTGGTTGACTTGAGACCAAACCGACAGATTGATCGACTATGAGGGGGGGGGGGGGGGGGGCTTACCACTTCACCCTCTCTACCGCAGATCTCGATGGATAGTAGACCCTTCTGCGCTCAGCGAGGAGCTGAGAGGGTGTGGGTATTTTAGGAGAGTGTGGGCATCTTAAAAGGGCTACATTTCTAAAGTTGCACTGAGTATATTGTTAAGATGAAAAGCACCCAATCAGCAGCCTTCTCTCTTTTTTATTTATTTTTAAAAAAGATTTAAAAAAAAACTGACAGGAAAAGAAGCCTGTTAATGTGTGAAAGCTATACGTTCACACTACAAGCCTTAGTGCTCGATTCTGACTTATTGCTCAGATCGGTATATATTTTTTTGCTTGTTCACATACAAAAAAAAAATGTGGCCAACATCAGATTCCAGTGTGATCACGCTCTACTGGTCACGATCCTGAACTGACCTGCATGCGCAAATGAACAATAATGAAGATGGGAAGATGGGACATAAAAAACATTGTGACAAATCTCAATCTAGAGGGACGTAAGTCGCATGACTGTTCAGACTGAGGTTGCATTGCAAAAAATCTGACCTCTATCTGATTTAGGACCACATTATGAAAGTGGCCCAAATCACAATTTGAAAAGATCAGATTCCATGTGATTTGTGCCGTTCACACTGTTATGAAAGAATCGGATCTGAGTCACACAAAAAGAAAGACAATCTGATTTGGACCGCTTTCACTTGCAGGTGTGTGAACAGGGGAGAACATTCAGTTTTGGGTCGCAAGGGGAGCCTCAGTCTTCACTCTCTACACTTCTGTAGGCGGTGGAATAGGCCACTGTCTTCCTGTGGATGGATAATCACTATTTTGAGAGTTATTTATGATCGAGAGGAGAGGGAAGCTTCTATGTGTTATTACGGCTTCAGTTATGTAGGTTTTGTTTTTATCGTTCACGGATGGGTATTCGCTTCGATGACCTATACGATCATATTGTTCTGTTTCTACGCCGCGTACTGGTGCACTTTGTCGGAATGCCTGTTATGTGCAGTGAAGCGTCTCGCCGAATTCTATGCATGGAGCATCAAAACATGTAACAGGTATCCCGCTATTAAGGGCTCTACTCTGTCTGGTTCAAGAAACACCTCATTGTTTTTGTTTTTTTTTCTCCTTAGGAGGTGCAGGCTTAAAAACGGCGCGTTGACCTCACTATAGTGGCTAAATCAAAGTAGTATGACATCATCGTAAACAGCACGAATGCTGATGTTATATTTCAGACGTGGCCTCAGCGCAGGTCGGGGGGGGGGGGGGGGGGAGCCGAGTTCCAGGATGCCCGACGTTACATCGTGGACATGAAGCGAGCCTTTCATTCAACCCAAATGTGAATACTGACATACCTGTAGGAAGACTTTACCTTCAACGTTGAGCATGCTGTTGGGAGTGTTTACTGTTTTTCTTTTTTTAAGACTAATGTTAGAAAAATAGGTTATTTGGACCCCCTCTTTTTGGACCGTCTTTTGGACTAGTGGCCAAAAGACGGTTAACGGTAATTAGCTGGGAGTCTTAAAGTTGGTATTCCACCAAAATTAAGTTCTAGGTTGTAAATCCCTTATTTTCTAAATACACCCCCCCCCCCACCCCCCATTTCTGAGCTCTCAAAGTAAGAAAAATGCATTGTGATGATGTCATGGATTGAAAGAAAATATTGTGCACAGTCATGTTTCTGTACCTACACAGCATATTAAATAATTCAAGATGTTTAATATTGTCACAGAAACAGGACTGCCCGTAAAATCTTCTCTCATCCAACTGCACTAATGTAATTCACTGCGATGCGTCTTTCTCACCGCAAGAGCTCACAACACCAAACTCCGAAAACAACCGACACAAAAATCATCTTGGAAAATGTTGGGCTACTTATCGCTGGATCACGTGGAACCACGACGTTGACCTCAACTTAAAGGAACACGCCAACATTGAGCTTATCGTCTTCTCCAGAGAGAGACAAGAAGATGGATACCAGTTTCCTCTCTGTGCTTTCAGTAGAAAGCTATCTGGCTGCATGTTAGCCTAGCTTAGCACAATGAATGGAAGCGGACATGACCGGTTAGCCTAGGCATTGTCCAACTAACACCTCTCTAAGCTAGGCTAACGTGCAGCCAGATAGCTTTCTACTGAACGCACAGAGAGGAAACTGGTATCCATCTTCTTGTCTCTCTCTGGAGAAGACGGTAAGCTATCTGAATTTCCCCAGTGTTTCTTTAAAAACTAGATTCAGTGGAATGACATTGTCGTAACTGACAAACGGCTCATGATTAGGTCATATCGCTGAGGTGCTCCAAGGATGTACGGTAACACTCGCCAACTTTGGGAAAAAAAGGAAGGGGACAGGAATTTAGTAGTAGACTACTTGGTGGTGGAAAGTAACTAAGTACTTTTACTCAAGTACTGTACTTAAGTACAATTTCGAGCTACTTGTACTTGTACGTGAGTATTTTCATTTTAGGGATTTTTATACTTTAGTCCACTACATTTCAAAGGAAATATTGTACTTTTTACTCCACTACATTTATCTGAACCCATCAGTTACTAGTTACTTTGAAGAGAAAGATTTTGCATAGAAAACATGGCAAAAATGTACGACGATTATATACTTTCACATTTGAAGCCTGTCAACTTCAAGAAGATGTAATCAGAGCAGCATAACTGGACCACATACCACTTTAACATCACCTTTAATCAGAGCAGCATAACTGGACCACATACTGGACCACTTCGACATAACTTTTTAGAGGTCAATGGACCGAGGTTTGAATGCTCCCAAGCACTGGAATACACTGGATACTTAAATACATTCAATAGCAAACACTTCTCTACTTTTACTTAAGTAGAATTTGAATGGAGGACTTTTACTTTTACCCAAGTACTTATTTATCTGGGTATTTCTACTTGTACTTAAGTAAAGGAACCATGTACTTCTTCCACCACTGAGACTACTACATTCATGCTCTGATGAAGGTTAGCATGTTTTGTTTCGATGGCCAAAATAACTTGGTGAAACTGACAAACCGTCTGTGTCCTTGTTCTCAGAGTCGGTGAGTGCAGCCAAATGTCTTATACATCCTGAGTGTCCCCAAGGGGACCAATAAAGGAATATCTTATCTTATATCTTTGGAGTATATGTTTTGTTTTGCACCATAGTATGTTTATTTCTGGGACGGCACATCCAACTCCTCCACTACAACAGTGGTCTGGAATTCTTATTATTATTTTTTGATCACACATGCTTTTCGAAGTTTACCTCAACTTGACAAGACAGCCTCTAGGTGAATAGGCAAAGAAAATATTTAAATGGATATCAATATGAAACGTTCCCAGTTTATGTACATCTGAGAACAAATGTATTGCACGTTTTCTGAGATTTTATGTTTATATAATGCAAAATATATGCAAAAGAGATATTCCAGTGTAAGAAAAACGCATAAAAACTCATTCTTGGGAAAATGCCTGTTCTGTAAAAAAAAAAAAGGGGGTTCTGTATTGTAATTGTGATTTATGGACACAATCAGACAAAATTAAGTAAAATAAACAACTAATTGTTTGTTTTCGATATTTTATTGCCACTAGTTTGAAATAAGACATGTTAAGGAAGCAAAATATAAAATTATCTCAAAATCGACCAAAAGAAAAATATTTGCCTATTCACCTAGGCTGTCTCGCCTTAAGAAAGTAGATTCAGTGGAATGGCGTCATGGAAAATAGCTGATGACTAAATGTAACCGACGCTTAGGTCACACTTCTGAGGCGGTCTTAATTGACTGTATTCACACAGTGGCCATTTTGCTCTTATGTCATGCTCATGTTGGGATTCCTTTCCTGACATCAGAGCAAAATTGCCACCTGTGTGAATATGGTCAATTATTTTTTATTTTACATTATTGCAGTTTGACTTTTTAGTTTATCGTTGACGTCAAACTGTGGAATGACTTTGTGATGACTGGCAGCAGCTGGTGATCAGGTCATATTGCTGAGTTGTTGTGTTTTATCTTTTTTTAAGACAATGCTCTTTCACTTTGATCACTCACTGTTGTCACAGAGACGTTCACATTTCACCACCGGCCTCTTGCCTTTTCCAGCTCTACCAATCACAGCTAGATGGAGGTTGTTTGCATTTTGAGCATTTTGCATGGAAATGGATTATTATGATTCCCCCCCCCCCCCCCCATAATGCATCTTGGGAAATAAAAACTGATGAATATTTGTGAAAGCTTTTGGATTTTTACTTTTGTTGATATCTGAAAAACAAAAATCTAATTTAATCATCCTCTATGACACCACACAATCAATTATATCACATTGTGTTTTTATTATAAGTACATTGTTTGCACAATGGGTAAACTGTTAAAACATTGTTTTATGACTGTTGTGAAAAAGGTCATATTTAATCACAAATCAGCAAGATATATAAATTGTATAAAACATGTACTACACACATAAAAACTTTACAAAAAAGAAAAAGCTGTTTCAGAGCGTAGGATCTCCTTTTTATCTCATGTTTACATGACCAACTAGCTCTTGTCAAAAAGCAAACATCTTTAAGGATCTCATTCAGACAAAGGCATGGACTGGGTTTTTGTTGTAAAAAAAAAAAAAAAAGTCTGACATAAAATATATACGATCTTCTGCTTAAAAAATATAAGATATGTCAGAATTGGGCCATATGACTAATCTACACATGACAACAGAAACTTAATTCTGTAAGTAAAATAATAAACCACACGATCAATAATAAACCACATGATCAATAATAAACCACACAATCAACAATAAACCACATGATCAATAATAAACTACATGATCAATAAAAAATTGTATGATCAATAATAAACCATGATCAATAATAAATCATATGATCAATAATAAACCACATGGTCAAACACATCAACAAATGCAGTTTAATTCCTACAATATTGTGTTGCAACTAGTTTTGAATCTATTACAACAGGGTTTCTTAAACTATGGGTCGGTACTTGGTACCCTAAGTGGGCCTCTGTTGGGTCCCCGGGTGTGGTCTTGTGTAGCTCAATGGGTAGAGTGCTTAGCACTCTAGAGCAAGGCACTAACACTGGCACGGTTGAGGGTTTAATTCCCACTGGGGCCACCCATTCTAAATAAAGAAAAATGCATGCAGTCATTCCATTTTAAAGCGCAATGTGTCCCAGAAAAATGCTCGCAGAAACGCAGCCCTTCATAAGAGCACCAGTGTGTTATAAAGGCCACTGGGTGCCGCAGGGTGAGACCAGTCCACTTGGTTTGGGGCACGTATACTGGAATCGTGCGAGGACTCCTCCTGCATCACAGTGACAACAGCAGACCCCTAATAATAAACCGAGGAGGCACCTGTACCGGAACGATGACTGTATTGAAAAAGTATTTCATATGCGAGCAGGGTTTGTAACAGGCTGGTATGAAGAGCTGGCCCCCCCCTGGCGTAGTAAAAGGCCCTGTGTGAGACAGTCACCATATACAGTCGGTGCTGGTGTGATGTCGCACCCAGCTTATGGTGAGGGGCCAGGGCCTATTTTAAAAACCACGCACAGACACACCACCCGAGTCCCTTTCCCCCGTGACACAGAAACCTCTCAGTCAGCGCTGAGGGAGGAGCCCCCACACTATACTCACCAGAATGGATTACTTTCAATTACATGGGAAACGCTAATAAGGGGACTGGTTTTAGCACGGAGGCGCGACTGTTGGCCATTATCCTCCATTTTGGCTCCGGTTCAAGCGGGTACACCCTCTACTACACGCTGTCCATTATTTCGAGAGATCCAATTATAATGTATTTGTGAAAAGCCACTTGTAAACAATTGTGGAATGTTTGGAAGGGGTGAGAGACACAAGTCAGTGGGCAATTGAGAGGAGCTTACATGATAATCGGTGCTCAGGGGTACAATCTGAATGCAAACTTCACCTTTCGGTAATACTGCCCTCTGTCAATCATACATACTGTAACTGCCCCCCCCCCCCGTAACTTCAATACACACCCGAGCCTTAAAGGGGAACACCACCTGATTTAAGAATTCATACATGTTACTCCTGGGTCCGAGAAATATTAGTGAACATGGGAGATTACATATATATATTTTTTGTATTTGGGCAGTGTCCCCCTTTAAGACTGGGAGGGAGGGGGGGGGGGGGGGTCCTTCTTAATCCGGTTTTAATTCAGGTCCTAAGCTGTAGGAGGCGCTCTCAGACGTACTCCTTTGTGCTGCCCGCCGGGCCCGAGCGGGAGGCGGCCATGGACGGATATTTGGACACTTGCTTCTTCCTGGGACAGGAAGCCGCCAACATGGCCCCGCCCAGGACGTCCAGGAGAGCACCGCCCCATGCAATGAAGATGGCGGCGCCGAATTCGAACCTGGTAGAGAGGAGAGGAGAGGAGAGGGGCAGATGGATGGATGGATGGATGGATGCCACCTGGTTTCCACACTTAATTTGCATGGAAAGCAGAGATTCTGAGTTTGTGATTCCATGATTTAATGGCAAATCATTCATCCATGTGGCTAACTGGTCAACAATCGGATGAATGTTGATCCAATGTTCAAATACCCATATATATTCATATTCAGCGATATCCAGGGAAGAATGTCAAGGAGATTAATTAATCTTGAGAATAATAATGGCATGAAGGTTACTCACTTGAATTCACAGGTGTGTAGGGATTATAGAAAGCCCGGATGATGTTATGAGCAAACAGGAGCACGCCACTATCGCACACAGTCCTGTTACGGGTAGGGGGTGGGCATGACAAAACAACAAAGGAACAACGAGATCAATCAAGTCCATTAGCACATCATCAAAACCTGAGATGGCAGCCAAACAATAGGTCACTAGGGCCGGCTAGTTATCGACTCGCAATCCGTAATTAGCTTTTAGTGCTATTGTCCTCCTGGAGCCAGCGAGACCCTCTTATGTGAGGACCAGCGCCAGTAATACTGGCTTCATTCAGAATGATGACCTTCTAAGGACCTGGGTGCAGCGAGAGAGGGAGAGAGAGAGAGAGATAGAGAGAGAGATAGAGAGAGAGAGAGAGAGAGAGAGAGAGAGAGGGAGAGAGAGAGAGAAGGAGAGTAGTGTTTTGGCTGGGGATATGACCCGACTCAACGTACAGAAGGCTCTCAGATCTGTAAGGCCGCTGTGGGCGACTGATCTCGGGTGGCTTTTGATGTTATGAAACTTGGGTTTTTGGTCTATTGGTGTAGCTATGGCAGGCGGGGTCAGAGGTCAGCTATGTAACTGTCAGTCATTCAAAAGAGGCCTTGCAGGAATGTTTGTGTAGTTTTCCTTCCTCCAACATGGCTGCATGTAACTACTGGTAGACTGGATGTAGGACGATCCTCTCATCACAAAGAGTTCTTTGGTATTTGAATTTTCATATATTTTTTTTATTATTATCTTTTCCCCCCTTCTTTTCCGTTTTTCTCCCCTCCCATGTTAGTCGTTATGCCAATCCCAATCCCCTTCCTGGTCGGTTGCGCACTCTGCCCTACCGTCGGTCTGGGAGGGCGGAGACTATCACATGCTTCCTCCAACACATGTGTACCCAGCCCACCACTTCTTTTCACCTGGCAGCGTGGACTCTCACCGAGAGAGTGTAATGTGTGGAAGGTCACACTACCTCTCTTAGATCCTTCCCTCGCTGTGCAGGCGCCCCGACCGAACTGTAGGAGTCGCTGTCCACAACGACGCAGACCCACCCACCGGCTTCCCTCCCGCTGACTCTGCCAATCGAGCCAGTATGACGGCCGGCCAAGCCGGAAGCAGCGCTGACAGCTGGATTCGATACCAGTGTCTCTTGCGTTGGTGACGAGCGCATGTCCGCTGCGCCACCCAGCCGCCCCTGGTATTTGAATTTTGGAAGAAAACCTATTTCCTGAGTTTATCAAACTGAACAGTAGTGAACTGACCACGACCACAGCGGACACGTTGCTTGGCCATGTGATCAGGAGAACATCTCCTGGGGAACGCACCAATGCGGGAAGCGGATACGGACCACTAGCCTAGCTGGTCCGTATCCGCTTCCATTAATTTGTGCTAAGCTAGGCTAGCTACTGAACGCACAGAGAGGAAACTGGTATCTATCTTCTTGTCTGACTCCGAGAAGACGGTAAGCGTATATCCCATCATGTTGGCGTATTCCTTTAAGGATTTCAACTGACCAATGGAAACAAAGTTGAAAGTGTGTTTGTGATTAAAGTTACATACAGTGGCCTAATACTATACAGTTGTATGGCTTCTCTCTCTATCCTCCCTCCCACCAAGAGATGATTCCTCCGTCAGGGCGATGCGGGACTTGCGGACCTTGTTGTTCCCTCCACACGTGGTACACTTCCACACGTGGTACACTTCATGCCCAT
>NC_140165.1:104477633-104507633 GCF_963971535.1 Notolepis coatsorum
GGTGAGAGAGAGAGAGGGAGAGAGGAGAGAGAGAGAGAGAGAGAGAGAGAGATAGGGGAGGGAGAGAGAGGGGGGGTGAGAGAGAGGGAGGGAGTGAGAGAGAGGGAGGGAGTGAGAGAGAGGGAGATAAAAAGGGGGAGAGAGAATTGGAGAGAGAGGGGGGAGTGAGAGAGAGAGAGAGAGGGAGGGAGAGAAAAAAGGGAGAGAGTGAGAGAGAGGAGAGAGGGAGGGAGAGAGGGAGAGAGAGGGAGGGAGAGAGAGAAAGAGAGTGAGAGAGAGGGAGAGAAAAGAGCGAGAGAGTGAGAGAAAGAGAGTGCAAAGGGAGGGAGAGAAAAAGAGGAAAGAGGGAGATTCAGAGATGCATTTTTTAAACTTTTATTTTTGTAATCTACACATTATGCTAGGTTCCCACAACAAACTCTCTCTCTCTCTCTCTCTCTCTCTCTCTCGCGCTCTTCCGCAGCTGGGAAATGCCTAAAGGTAAAAAAAAAATACAATGGCTGCCACGTGTCTGTCCTTACCTTTAATGAAGAAACGGTATCGGCTGACTGCAGTGCAAGGTAATGTCCACCCGTGTCACTAATGAGGAGGAATCTCCGATCGTTTCACACACAGCACCTTTAATATTGAGTATCTACTGATTGCCGATCTGATATTTGTATTTTCCATCTTTATTTATATGGCACTTTCCACAAGAGTAAGTAACAAAGTGCTCCCAAAGCTCTGAAATTAAATGTGCAAAGATTATTGAGACACTATATTTTCTTCAGAGAGATCCATCTATGTGCGATCCATCATATTGCTTCCCGTCAATTTAACGTAATGACATAAAACATGTCATATCACCAGTGTTGTAGTACTCAAGTCCGAGTCCTGGACTGATTTTCAGGACTCGTGACTCGACTTGGACTTGAGCACTGATGACATGGACTCGGACTCGAGCGTTGACTGCATTCGGACTCGGAAGGTGCAGACGAGGACTCAGACTTATTAATTGATAAATACAGTTATAATTTTTTTTGTAATAGGGCCTAATCATTTGGTATAAGATATTGATGGCTAGTGCATTTGTTTGGCTATTGTGTCACAAAGTAAATAAACTCACTTTGAAACGGTGACCGCTGTGTCATTTATGTAGACCTTTTTTTAATTTGTATGTCAGCTCTTTGACTGCCAGAGTGGAGTGGACTCAACCTTGATGACTTGGACTCGGACTAGGGTAATGGCGACTCGACTCGGACTCGACTCTGGCTCTTCTTTGGTGACTCAGACTTGGACTCGAACACTGGGGACTCGAGACTCGACTCGGACTCGAGATTTAGTGACTCAACTACAACACTGCATATCACATTGTAATATGATATTTTGGCCCTATTGCCCAGCCCAGAGAATCTCAACATTGTGTAAGCTAAGCAGGGTTGTGATTATAAGTGCATTTAACTATTTACAATATTCACTATTTGGTGAAACAAGATGGCTGCTCTGGCCAGATTCACTACACTATTCTACACGATAGTGACCTAATGGGCGATTAAATACTTAACCTGCAAACATAAGACTGTTCTGACAGTACAGTGTTGATGTAACTAAGAGATTTGCGGGGGTAAAATGTTTTTAATGTATATCAACGAGAATATGAGGTTCAATACTATGGCATTAACCCTTTCACTGCCGCACTACCAACTGGTTAACCCTTTCACGGCGACAACACAGAAGGTTAACCCTTTCACTGCCATGTGACAAAGGGTTAACCCTTTCACTACCACACGACAGAAGGTTAACCCTTTACTATCACACAACCTTCTGTAGTGTGGTAGTGAAAGGGTTAAACGAGAGAGAGAGGTAGACCAGAACAAGCAGTTGGGGCGACATTAAATTAGCATAGTTGAGCACAGGTAGCCTTAAGGTTCAGGGGGCCCGCTTCAACATCAAATATGGGGCCCTCGTCTTATTCTAACAACCCCCCCCCCCCCCCCAGAGGGAATGTAGCGGGCCATATACATTAGTTCCTGGGTACTAGGTGGTGATTATCACATTGTGAGGTACAAGCACATGAGAAAGAGAGAGCCCACGTGCACGCGAGATACATGTACTCATAATCTTAATGCATAATGCTACAGTGACATGCCATATATCAAATTAAACAGTAAATGATGAGGTTAATGCATTGTATTTAAATATATTCTTTTATTTTCTATTTCTTTTTGGGCTTTCTGTATTTTTCACCCATCCCAATTTAGGCTTTCTGTATTTTTCACCCATCCCAATTTTGGTCGTTGCGCGTATTGCCCCACTGTCGACCTGGGAAGGGTGTAGAACTACCACATGCCTCCTCTGATACATGTGAAGCCAGCCGCTTCTTTTCACCTGACAGCGAGGAGTTTCACTTGGGGGAACGCGGAACGGAGGTTCACATGTGCGGAGGTTCACACTATTTCCCCCAGATCCCCTCCCTGCTGAACAGGCGCCCTCGACCGACCAGTAGGAGTCGCAGTTAACAATGACCAGGACACATACCCCACCCGCTAACACTGCCAATTGTGTTAGTAGGAGGTACCGCTGCCAGTTGGATTCGATCCCAGAGTCTCTGCGGTGGTAGACGAGTGCTTAGTCCACTGTGCTACCCAGCCGCACCTACTTTTCCTAATCTTAATGCATAATGCTACAGTGACATGCCATATATCAAATTAAACAGTAAATGATGAGGTTTATGCATTGTATTATACCTCACCCAGAATCATAATAGGAAGCCAATGAAAATATAATCTTTTAGGCGAATTTGCGCATCAGGCGGGCAGCTACTGTAGCCACTGTGCCAAACTCACCATGACATGGCTCAACTAGACCCTGGAGATTTACATGACTTGGTTCATGTCAGGAACAAGGTTTCTTCGACATGGTGAAAGACAGTGAACATCTTTCTGTGTTGATGGTGTGCCTTTTCAAGTGTTTCTATCGCACATATTTTATCCACATATAGACACAGTGTGCATATTTGCTTGGTCAATCCAGGGTGCGTTTGTCCACTATGACTACGGAGTTGAGTAGAGTCGAGGAGAGTCAAGTAGTTGAGTTGAGCAGTATACCATGCAGTGGAAATGCGCCAAAAATGTACATCAAAATACATACATAATCCAACATTGGATTCACATTACCGCTGTCCTCCACTAAAGAAATCCCTAGTCGATGACCTTTTGAAATCTAGTGCTTAGACCAGAGAGGTGCTTCTCATTAATTACCAGGAAATGACTCAGTGCAGCATGGATGTGACGTAGGTAGGTGCGTCATCCTCCTTATTATTGCATTTGAGTATTTGTATAGGGTGTATTGTCACCTGTAATGAATTCCCTCTTGTGTGCCGCCCGCCCCTTCCTGTAGAGGGGGCTGATTACCCGACGATGATGGCAGCTGAGGGCAATCACTCATTAGGGGGCGGGTGGATAAAACCTGAGATGCTGCACACACTCATGGCCTTTTGCCATTATCACCAGACTGTGTATTGTGGGTTGGGTGTGTTGGTCTCTTTGCCATTGCCACAGTAATTGTGTGGACTGGATATATTGTGTTGGCCTTGTTATTGCTGGGTGGTTCCCAGATAGTAAGTGTGACTGTTGCTATTCGGCTATTTTTAATAGCCTTATTGTGTTGCATTATTATTGCTGGGTGGTTCCTAGAGTGCCAACCATGTGGCTTTTGGTTGTGTCCTGTGACACTAGGTCACTTGTGTGTTTTTATCTTTATTTCGAACATGTAAATGCAAACAATATAAAAAATTAAAAAAATCATTGATATCTATGAAATGGAAACAATATATATAATAAACAAACAAAAAAACATAACTCAATTTACATGTTCGAAAAGGAGTAGGAAGAAGTATACACTTATTTAATCCTACCCCTTTTCCACTACTCAAATGAGTCTACTAATTTAAAACATTACATTATTATATATTACATTATATATATGCAAAAAAAAACTAATTATATATGTAAAACATGAAAGAAAAAAAGAAAATGTATACACCCGTGAATGTCAAATCCCTTCCTCATCCCTGTACCTCGTGAAAATAATTTCCTTATAATTCAGTTTGAATTGTCTCATGTTTGGACATTGCTTTAGCACCACATACAGACCTTATTTGTGCATACTATAATATCCCTGTTTTGTTCTCCCCTTCCCTTGTGTCAGTTTGTGTTTGTGGGCTGCATTCCCCTTTATACAATAAATCTCATTTACTTTTGAAAATGCTTTATTATTTCCTCCTACTGGGACCTGTGCTAAATGCACTTACTGGACGGGTTGGCTCCACAACAACCCGGTCCAAAGGTACATTTATATTATTATTATTATTAGACCTTTGTTTGTGACAATAAAAAAACAAATAAAAACACACATAATAACAGCTACGGTAACAAATAACTAACAAACCCTAACACCAAATTGAGCAATTAATCAACCGGTCGACAAAGAGGGGAGAGCCCCGCTTCACATACACAAACGTTGTATCCCAGTACACACTGTGGAACAGAGGGGCAAATTAACGGGCCACTGTCTCTCACGGGGCCTTTATGTGTGTGTCCAGGGGGCGTGAATTACACTCACATCGGGCTGCCAGGGTCCTTTATCGTCTGCTCTTCCTGGAAGGGAAACCCTGGGATACACACACACACACACACACACACACACACACACACACACACACACACACACACACACACGCACGCACGCACGCACGCACGCACACACACACACACACACACACACACACATGCACACATACACATACACACACACACACACACACACACACACACACACACACACACACACACACACACACACACACACACACACACACACATACACAAACACACACACACACACTCCCTCTCTTTCACTCTCTCACTTTTACACACACAGACACATAGAATTTCTCTTGCTCACTTTTACACATACATGCACACACAGACCCCCCCCCCATCTCCTGTTGTTTGAAAGGGGGAGGGGCAGTGAAAGGACACTGTCCGGACCATCATCTGTCAAACCCCCTATAAAACTCATCTCTCTCTCTCTCTCTCTCTCTCTCTCTCTCTCTCTCTCTCTCTCTCTCTCTCTCTCTCTCTCTCTCTCTCTCTCTCTCTCTCTCTCTCTCTCTCTCTCTCTCTCTCTCTCTCTCTCTCTCTCTCTCTCTCTCTCTCTCTCTCTCTCTCTCTCTCCACCTAGAACCAGTCAGTGCCAGTCCGGGACGTCCCTGCCTAAACAAACAAACCCCCAGATGGAGGGAGGGAGGGAGGGAGGGAGGGAGGGAGGGAGGGGTGGAAAGATAGATGAAACGGGAGGTGAGGATGATGGAGAGAGAGAGAGAGAGAGAGAGAGAGAGAGAGAGAGAGAGAGAGAGCAGAGCATGGATGGAGTGATGGAGGGTGGTGGTGGCGGGGGCATGCTGAAAGGATGGAGTGAGGGGGGTAAAATAATGAAGGAGAGAGAGAGAGAGAGGTGAGGGTGGTGAGAGGAGGAAAAACATACACCCATATTCTGTGGGGCAACAAAGAAAGCTCATTTACCACTCCGCATAAACTGGCCTATACTGGAATCTCACCCCACCCTACTATGGCCCCTGCCCCTCCAACAACCCCCCCCCCCACTCCCCGGGCCACAAACACACACCCCATATATATATATTTTTTATATATATCTGTCTGTCTGTATATATCTGCATATAATCCTTTATACAGAATGTGTAGATACTAGGAGTGTAAAGGTACACGTATCCGTACCGAACCGAACCGTTTCAGTGTGTACCGTACCGTACCGAAGGGCTGTGTAGTGTGTACCGAACAAATACAGCGGTATGTTAACCACTAACGCCCCCGCCCACCGGGGCTATTTTTTTCACAATCTAATATAACTATTGTAATTTTTTGTCGATTATTAATTTCAATATAGAATATTCGTTGACAGCCCTACAAGTACAATTAGTTACTGCACACTACATCACCCCTACATCACCCTACATCACCCCCCAATGTACCGAAAACCTGTACCGAACCGTGACTTCAAAACCGAGGTACGTACCGTACCGTGGTTTTTGTGTACCGTTACACCCCTAATAGATACTATATAATATATCTATATCTATACACCGCTGGCAGGTATACTACTATCCACGAAAAATATGAAGACAGAAAGGTATACTACTATCCACCAAAAATATGAAGACGGAAAAGTATACTTCTATCCACGAAAAATATGAAGACGGAAATGGATACTACTATCCACGGAAAAGATTTACCTTATCTATTTTGAAAGTACCTGGCATGCACCCCCCCCCCCCCCCCCTCCGCCTAGAGCCCCTGCCCCCCAAATTGTCTGTGCATGCCCCTGTCAACAAGCCTCATGAAACAGTTGATAAGTTTGCTCCAGTAATGATCCACAGAAGATTTGGTGGCAATCGGACCTACGGTTTAGGAGGAGATATTAACCCTTTCACTACCACACTACCAAATGATTAACCCTTTCACAACCACACTACAGAAGGTTAACCCTTTCACTACCACACTACAGAAGGTTAACCCTTTCACTACCACACTACAGACAGTTAACCCTTTCGCAACCACACTACAGACAGGTAACCCTTTTGCAACCACACTACAGAAGGTTAACCCTTTCACTACCACACTACAGACGGTTAACTTACCGTCTGTAGTGTGGTAGTGGAAGGGTTAACGTAAGGTTATGTATATAACCAAGTTCTATGAATACTGGTGACGCTCAGCGTCATTCTGCACTAACCTCACTTCGTGCCTAGCACTGAATAAAAAAACTCCACAATGTACCTTTACATACCGACATCCGTCTGGCCACACCCCTATCCGCTTACCTTCATAAGCAGGTGTGTGGTCACCTACTCGCCTCCTTCCCAAACTTTCACCACAAGGCGAGATCAAGGGCCGCAGTGGCGTCCTGACGCTGAGCGTCACCAGTATTCATAGAACTTGGTTATATACATAACCTTACGTTCTATTTCATTCTGGCTTCCGCTCAGCGTCATTCTGCACAAGAGGAGCTGAGCGGAAGCCAGAAGCTCGACAAATGTACCCCGCTGAGGCCCCCCACAACCATCAGACCGGAGAGGACCGAGCCCCCCGACCCTCCCTAATGGAGGGATACCCTCCCTATTGGAGGACGGGAGGGAGACGGATCCGACCGTGCGAAGAGGAACTCAAACAACTCAACGCACAGAGTGAGCAGACCGTGGCTTGACCCCACGACTACGCACACGCACAACCTGCATGCCACCAGGGAACGAACGGAAGGAACAACCCTCGTTACTGCCCCCAAAATCACGGAGTCAAGAGCAACTCAACCCCGTGGCAAGGCCGTAGCAGCGGAGCGCGAAGGAAGACCCAGACCCCCTGAAGGGACTCGACCCCCTGGAAAAAAGGGGGCCCGGCGAAGTCAATGACGCCAGGCATCAAGACCTCACCAGGCGGTCACTCAGTGACACCGCCCCCCACATCGCCAGCGTATTCGGACAGGGCCCCTCCAAGAGCGGGCCCTTCCCCCCATTAGTACGCCGCCTGGCACACTGACCCTGCAACACAGGCAGTCAGCATGGCCGTAACTTTGAAGCACTCAAAAGGTTAACCATAACGGAAGCAGGCAGCGCACCGGGGAAACCAGGCAGCAGGCTGTAGACCCGAGCCTGGAGCACTGCGGACGAGACAAGCGCCAAAGGGGTCAACTGAAAACAGCCCCCCGGCGGAAGGGGCGTATGCTGGCATTGTTGCGCACCATGACAAAGCCTCCATAAAAAAAAACCCACCCAGAGGGGTCGAGGCAGAGAAGGCTGACACGATTGGCAGACGTCATGAACGTGCAGGGGCACACTCAACCGGGTAACCCGGGAGTTGACTCTGCTCCAACACACCAGGGAATCAACCACCCTCTCGGTACCACAGATGGTGGTTGTTCCTATAACCCCTCAAGAAAAAACTCCAAAACACACCTGCGGGTATACACCAGCTATACCGCAGTACAAGTGTTTCAGTTTCCAAAAAGGGTTATCCCAGGCCTACGGTTTCAACGAAACATTACTTCGGACCGGGCCCGGCGGCTCGGGAAGCACACAGGGTTACCAGAGGAGGTCCAGAAGACCACCCCAACAGCCCCCTCTTCGCCATGCGTGAGAGAGGAGCGAAAGAAAGGAGAACCAGCCCCTTATGATAGTGCCAGGTACAACATGTACCCAACAAAGGATTTCCATAACGCCTAACCCTGTGACACCCGGGCCGACCTGGAATTTTTCCCCCCGAAAAAAGCACAAGTCCCTCAGGGTACCAGAACAGCAGATCTGCGTCCCCGGCGGACAACGAGTTAACTGACCTGGACCAGCACGACCAGAACCAGTCCCGTGCCCTAACCACGCCGACATGCCCACTCCAGGAGAGGGGGTAGGTATGCGTGTCGATCTAAAACATAAAAAGAGGGCGCCACCCAGACGGTCCCATTTGTACCGCGCTCAGAGACCCCTCTACCTATGTTCTGATCTATTCCGTTAACATCCCCCAGATATGAACGGGAATCCGTCGAGACCCAGTAACAGGCTCTCGGAAGAGGAAAAAATCCCCCATCCCAGTTGCCCTATAAAAAACGCTGTTTTAATAACGAGCAACCAAGGCGTACTAGCCCCCTGCATGATTCTTAACAGAAACACCCCGAGCCAGCACTATGTATGCGTCGAGACCCAAACACATCAATGGATAGTCTAACCAGACACCAGACATTGGTCCTTCAAGTCGCCTGGGAGAACGACAAGAAGTTTGTCGTGCTTCATATTCTTCACTCTTTTTTTATTAAAAAAGAAAGAAACACCGACTGACATGAATCCCACGTGACGCAGCCGAGGGTAAAAATCGTTTACATTCTTACATCCCGCCACCCTCACCACAGAGGAGAGACGGGACTCCTCAGAGAGACTTCCCACGTGAGCCATAGATTGAAAAGTCATGGTAACATTGAGTCACGTGACCAACAGACTCAAGTTACACGTATATCGAGCGTAGTAGAACAGTAAGTTATTACGCTCTGCCCCGACAACTTGACAACAACAGACCCTACATACGGGTCTAAAACTCACGGAAGCCGCCGTCCAATAGAAACGTGCCTAGTGACGTTTGCTATGATGGGGGGAAACCCAAGACTCAACCGCCTGTGATAGGTGCGGAGTCTGGGAAACCCCCCCCCCCCGTGCCAAGCTGCCTAACAGCTTGGCCCTGACCAAATGAAAAGAGAGTCCAATAAACCCCCTGACCAATCAGAAGAGGGAAGGAGGGGTTTATCCGGTACCCCCTCGCAAGCCCAACCCTTGCATACGACAACAACAAACAGCCATATGATACCTTAAGTAGCAAAATGCTAATGAACAGCACAAGCTAATTCAATGCACGCTAGCCACAGACACATCTGTGAACAGGGTTTATAACAAGGCCAAGTTGTGTATGTGTGAACCCGACACCCGTATCCATGTCGTAAGACACAGAAAAATCTAATAGAGAGAGAGAGCGGCTGAGCCGCGGTACTTTTTCATACGAGCATTACTGCAGACCAACACAAAAGTGTTGCAGCTCAATATCACTGTTTAAGCAACAGAGCACACAACTAACCTCTACTTTTATGTGAAGATTCAGGTCGAGGCAGAAAAAACCTTTTTCAACCGAGTGTAGGCTGCAGGCCTTGCTTAAGCTCTAACATGAATGTAACGTCTAGCCCTCCTATCAAACCCATACTAGCGAAAGATTCACACGTCGCATCCCCATCATATGTTTGGTGAATAAACACACAGTTTGTAACAAAAAATACAGTCCCTCCTTAGGAGGGACTCTTTATTTCTTTCAACAAAATCATATTTGGGCCGGGAAGGGAACAGGGGGGGACCACAGAGGGAAAAAGTCAATTATCTTTTTAGCGACGCCTGCCACGAGCCGTTCAGGACTTGCCACCCCGTGGAGCCCCGGAGGGACGGTAAACGATCGGCGGCTGGTCACGACGATCCCTACCGTCACCTCCGGGCGTAGATGGGCTGGCTGCAGTGGCGGAGGCGCCCTCTCTCCTCCTGGCCTTCTTCGCCGAAGGTCCAGCAGTGGCGGTGGTAGCAGCGGCGGCCACGGCGGCGGAACCTCGACGACGCGCCTGCCGTCTGACTCCACCGGCGACATCGGGTGGGGGGAAATGAGGCTGGAGCACGGAGCGCTCCTCCTGCATCTCCCTGCAGGTTGAGGTCATCAGCTGTAGTGCCGACCCGAATAGTCCAGCATCGGAGAGGGGTGCCGTCAGAAGTGGAGTCCTCTTCTTCTCCGGCACACGCGCCTGCTCCAAAGTGGCCAGGGCACGCACTTTCCCAGCGGCTATAGCCTGCGGCTGAATCAGATGCAGGATGGCTCCTGCCGCCTGGGCGAGCTGATCATGTTGTAAATCAGTCAGCTCCGTGCCGCCCGTCAGTATCCCGGACATGAATCTCGCCAGCTGCGCGATGTTAGAAGTGGCAGCCAGAGATTGTGTCGCGGAGATAAATGACTGGTCACTCCAAAAAGCCAACCGCCTCGCCGATTTCCCTTGGGGAACCGGCTTCCGTAACGGCTCCCACACCACCTCAGGACAAAGGAGCGCCACCATCGGCCTATCAAGCCGAGGCACGCCCTCCTTCATGCCTTCTACCAAACCCACCACCCTCGTGACTTGCACGTAGGCGGGGGTAAGGCCCATGATGTGGGAGACCACCTGTCCCTGACGGACGTAGGCCTCCATTGAGGGGAAAAATGGACAGACAACGTCCACCCCTCTCACCGGGCGACGTTGCCATAGATGACCTATGAGATCGTCAGGGATAGGAACAGGCAGTGGCTGCGGCAGCGGCACGCCGTTTGCGACTGCCGCCGCCGCCATGAGCTTGGGGAACAAAGCACGCAGTTCCCCCTGCATACTTTCCCCAACCGAGCTTGCGTCCCTCACATGCAGCAGACTACTGGTTAAGGAGCCACATTCTGATGTGGCTGATAGCAGGGCATCCCGCCGCCGAGTCGGAGGTTCTAACCCAACATCTGCGTACGAGGAATCCCAAGGAGACATCTCACCCCCCTCCAGTGTTACCTGGACGGGCGGAAGACATGTCTCCACCGGGCCTTCGAACAAGAACCCGTCCGCTTCTACCATGTAGTCCTCTGTTTCCATTGGCCATGTAGAATCAGACGCATCCTCATCCGGCTCCAGCAACTCACAAAAACCAGGCCGTTCGCGTCTACAAGCCACCATCTTGCGACGGGAGCGAGCTGACGCAAAAAGTTTGCGTCTCAAATCCCCTGCAACCAAAGGCGCCGGCCGCCCAACAGCGGACGACTCCCCGGAAGCAGAGGAACCAGAGCCGGAACCAGGCCATCGCACAGGAGACGGCGCTGGTGCACCAGCTCCTTGGAGAGGCAAACTATCCATCGGACGCCTACCGGGCGTGGCTGCCGACCACGAGAGAGGCCTGAACCCTGCGAAAGTGAAGAAGGAGGCGAGTAGGTGACCACACACCTGCTTATGAAGGTAAGCGGATAGGGGTGTGGCCAGACGGATGTCGGTATGTAAAGGTACATTGTGGAGTTTTTTTATTCAGTGCTAGGCACGAAGTGAGGTTAGTGCAGAATGACGCTGAGCGGAAGCCAGAATGAAATAGAACCTTCTGTAGTGTGGTAGTGAAAGGGTTCAAGTCCAATATGGTGGACTTGATGGGTCCTTGAGGAAAGTGTGTAGAATGAGGATAGACAGATGTCGGTAGCAGGTTTTGTGTAAATCTGACATACAGCGTAGGAGTTATGACCTTTCAAAGTTAAATTTTTTTACCTTTAATTATAGCGCCCCAATCTGGCTGATTGGGGTAATACTCCAGGATTCGCATCCATGGCCGGCTGTCAGCCAATAATGGCATGTTTCATTCACCACAACCTTTTAGTTGAGCACACACACACAGTGACTCAACTGAAAATATCGCATTGACCTCGATCAATTGACCTCTAAAGGTTATGTTAAAGTGGTCTGCGCTCCAGTTATGTTGGCTCTGATTACGTCATCTTGAAGTTGGCAGGCTTCAAATATTTTTTAAAGTACATAATCTTCTTGCCATGTTTTCTATGCATGTAGTGCAGTAGTAGTAACTAGTGATGGATTCAGATAAATATAGTGGAGTAAAAAATACACTATTTCCATTGAAATGCAGTGGAGTAAAAATACAAAGTGTTGTGAAGGATCAGATTAAACCGAATATATATATTTATTTATGGATATATATTTAATAGTATTTGTATATCGTTTGATATCCCCTGTATATTCCTTGTACAATATGCACTGAATATCCCTTTAGTCTACTAACAGCCCATAATAGTTTCATTCTACCATTGGACGAGAACCTGGCGCCAGCAGCCAAGCCCCTTGGTTCAAGTTCAATCGTACCGACGAACATGTCGTGGCAAGCCCGGTTCCGCGTAGGAATACGTCTGGCGAAATACGAATGGTACTATTTGTTCACAGCGCATATATATATGGCGCAAGTAAAGTAGAACTTTCTTTTAGTCCATTAGTCCTTTACCCTCCAACCTAGTAACAGACGCGAAGCCTCACCCACGACGCACGTGTGGTGCAGTAAGGCCTACTTGGCCTCAGAATAGGCATTGAGACATCGTGTGGATTAATAGTTGAATTGTCATAGTTTGGCACTATACCGTCGAGTTGGACGTATTTCTATTAAGTTAATAATAGTCTATTATGTATGGTGCATCGTTCGGTTAGAGTTATAAAGTGAGCAGTACCCCCCATCGTTCCTGACGTTATCTGGAGTCTTAACCAGGCTGGGCAGACCACGTGTGGTGCTTGCATCCGAGGAGCTCCGGGCCAGGACGAGTGGACCTGTACATTGGATTACTTTACCCGGACGACGGCGAGCCTTCCACGGCTTGGATTATCTACATGCTTTGGGTGCTTTGATTATGCCATGGATAACGGCCAACACTGCTGAGTGTTGGAACTACCCCCCGGAGAGGAGTCCAGGTGAGACGGCGCTCTACCCCGAGTGAGGTCGCCTCACGTCTCTTCGTTGTGGACCGGCAGCTACCGTCCACCAGAGGGTCCAGCTGTATTCATCTGTGGACCGAGGTTCTGTGGGCACCGTGTTCAGCACTCTGAATTCTCCCAAGAATTCGTCGGCCAGATGGGATACCGCCAGCGGCTCTTCTAACCCCCCCCCTACTGTCTTACAACCAGCGGGACCCCCCCTTTAGTGTATCCAGCTATAATCATTTAAGTACCATCGCTATAGTTCCCTAAAGAACCAGGTTGTATATTTGCTCCCTGCGTAACCAGAGATTGGACATTCAATGTTGATTTACCTACGAATACTCATTTGCCTTACAAGTGCATTTCAAATCATATATGTCATTAAGTGAACGTTGTATATACCCTTTGCTATATAAAATATTCGATTTATACATTTGTGTGGACTTCGTTTCATCAGGTGGGAAAGTGTTCATCATATCTATATCATGTACTGGATGGCCAGAAGTTAAAGTACAAGCGGTAGTGGTTTAATAATACCATACTTATCAATACAGTCAGGGAATTGTACCCCTCAGTTACAATTGGTCCTTCGAGCCGGAGGGTAACTAGTGTAATATTAATATAGTGTTATTAATATTGAAATGGCCTATGATGAACACTCCACGAAACGGTCCTCCTAACGTAGAACGCCCGCAGCGCAGACGACAGCCACCTCAGTACTTAGAGGACTACGCTGTCAGTCAACTACCTAGCCTTCGACAAACGGTAAACGCGGTAAAAGTAGAAAGTAAAATTATGTCTGACCTTAACGACCAGGTTTCCCCGACCACAGAGGCCCTAGTGGGTTCTAATGTAACTGACCAAGCTCACGGTGGGGACCAGGAGGGAGCTGACATGCCTTTACCCCCCGCCAATACCGAAGAAGTAGTCCCCGACCAGCCCCGGGAGGAAGACAACCCTACAGAGAGAGAACTCTGCACGGAAGAAGAGGAGGAGAGCGCAGAGGAAATAGAGCTCCAGGACTCCCCAACGAGCGGCTCAGCCAGGAGCGGCTCACCTCTACAACCGTCTTCCCCCAGCGAAGCGGCGAGGATGCTATTACAGGCGTTCCTCGCCAGCCTGACAGCCTCTACCGAACGCGATCGACTCCAGGGTGAACGCGATCGACTTCAGGGTGAACGCGATTGACTCCAAGCACAGACGCTTAGCGAGCGCGAACAACTCCAAGCGCAACGACGGAGCGAAGAAGAGCGCATACGCCTGGAGATGAGACGCCTTCAGACGGAAGAGAATATGGCAAGAGACCGGGCCGACGCCCAGCGTGCCGGTGCCCAAAGAGAAGCAGATCTCATCCAGCGCGAAACCGAGCGCGACAGACTACAGGGCGAACGCGACAGACTACAAGCCGAGCGCAACAAGTTACGGGCGCGGCTAATGAAGCGGCTGACCCGCAGGGCAACACCCTCTCCCTCCGCCAGGGGTTCAAGGAACTCGTCGAGACAACAGTCAAGGGCAGCGTCTCCTAACCGAGCAAGCGACCCTGAACTTGACCAACAGACCAAGCCTATACCCCCCGCAGACCCCCTTCCCCGACCGGTCCAAGCGAGACCCAGCTACAAGGAAGGAGCGGCATACACTGCGGAGAAGCTAAATAAACGACTACAGGATCTAGAGGACCTGATAGAAGAAGAGGGAGAGGAGGAGAACCAAGCCCGACGACAGCACAGTACTCCACCGGACCAGGAGGTCCAGTACAGCCCAGGCTATACCCCCGCGGCGCTGCGCTACAGACCCCCGACTCTATTCACGGGTGAGCACGACGCACGACCAGCCCAGAGGAATAGCACCTGGACCAGCGGGCCATGGTACCCTGCCGGTACCAGCCCACAGAGAGGCGCAAGAGGAGACTCGCCTAGGAGGCCTCTCCCCCAACGCTCGCCGATGTATCAGCCATCCACGGCGTCATACATTGCGATGCCGAGCACCAGACGGAGTGTGTACAGAGCACTCGCCAGACAATGTGACCCGTTGGGATGTATTCTACCTTACACCACCAGGGCAAAGATGATTGTACGAGCACTATGGGACAAGGACCAGGGCTGGGACGACCCAATACCCGCACACCTTGCCTCCACATGGAGAGAGTGGGAGACGGAACTCCGCTCACTCCCAGGCGTCAATATACGCCGCAGCTACTTCCCACCCACGGTGAGGCCAGAGACATGCAAGATGGATCTACACGTCTTCAGCGACGCCTCCGAAGTAGCCTATGGATCGGTGGCCTACTTGCGTGCCCAAGAGAAGGGAGGAGAGATACACACTGCTTTCATCCTGGCTCGCTCAAGAATAGCCCCACGAAAGCAACAATCTATCCCGCGTCTAGAGCTCTGCACAGCCCTAGCAGGAGCGCATCTAGCCACGTTAATCCAACGTGAACTCACCATTCCGGTGCACAGAACAATCTTGTGGTCAGATTCCACGACAGTACTCACATGGATCAAGTCTGATTCATGCAGATACAAAGTCTTCGTGGGAGTCAGAGTCACCGAGATTCAAGAGTTAACAGAAGCAGCGAGCTGGCGGTATGTGGACACCAAACACAACCCAGCTGACGTCATCACTCGGGGAATGTCCCTAGATGAACTCACCCGTCGCAACATCTACAGTCACGGACCAGAATTCCTCAAGCTCCCGGAAGAAGAGTGGCCTACGCCCACCCCACGGGAAGCAAGTAAAGAGGAGGCTGAGAACAAGAAACCTATGTTCTGTGGACTGAGCACAGTCGCCTCCACAGACCCCAACATAGATGATTGCATTACCCTGCAGAGTGCGCAGCTAAAGACATTCCTGTGGCACCACCCAGAGATTCAGTCCACCACTGACATTTCAGCAGCTGACTACGAAGAAGCAGAACTTCTTCTACTACAACGAGCCCAGAGAGACTCGTTCCCCGATGAGCTAGACTGTCTACAGGGAGGAAAGCCCGTCCCATCAGACAGCAGACTGCTCCACCTGGCACCCGAGAGCGACGCCCATAATCTCATCAGAGTGGGTGGTCGCCTGCGGAGAGCCCCCGATCTACCGGATGACATTAAGTACCCGATAGTCTTGAACAGCCGACACAAGGTCACAGAGCTGATCATAAAGAAATACGACAAGGATGTACACCACGCAGGAGCAGAGAGAGTCTTCGCGGAGATCAGACGTCGCTATTGGATACTTCAAGGAAGAGAAGCGGTGCGACGCTTCCAGCGAACCTGTCTAGACTGCCGAAAGTGGCGCGCGCAGCCCAGCATACCCCGGATGGCTGACTTACCTCCCTGTCGCCTCCGACTCGGCGACAAGCCATTCCACTCCACAGGCATGGACTGTTTTGGCCCGTTGTATATAAAGAGAGGAAGAGGAACCGAGAAGCGGTGGGGTATTGTATTCAAATGCATGACCACCAGAGCGATCCATATCGAACTCCTTCCGACCATGAGCACAGACTCATTCCTTATGGCCTTCCGAAGATTCACATCACGGAAAGGAAAACCGTCTACATTGTTGTCTGATCAACTTACACACGACCTGTGGCGAGGCTAATAGAACTGCCCCGACTCCCAGACACTATCGATGATGACCATGACCCCATGACTTTGTGAGTTGACTGACCCTTACAGCGGACCTTGAGTGGTAGACAGTGCGGTTAATCTGTCTCTGCTTAGCTAATTAGGTGGGACTAATTAGGGGGCGGCTGTTGTGAAGGATCAGATTAAACCGAATATATATATTTATTTATGGATATATATTTAATAGTATTTGTATATCGTTTGATATCCCCTGTATATTCCTTGTACAATATGCACTGAATATCCCTTTAGTCTACTAACAGCCCATAATAGTTTCATTCTACCATTGGACGAGAACCTGGCGCCAGCAGCCAAGCCCCTTGGTTCAAGTTCAATCGTACCGACGAACATGTCGTGGCAAGCCCGGTTCCGCGTAGGAATACGTCTGGCGAAATACGAATGGTACTATTTGTTCACAGCGCATATATATATGGCGCAAGTAAAGTAGAACTTTCTTTTAGTCCATTAGTCCTTTACCCTCCAACCTAGTAACAGACGCGAAGCCTCACCCACGACGCACGTGTGGTGCAGTAAGGCCTACTTGGCCTCAGAATAGGCATTGAGACATCGTGTGGATTAATAGTTGAATTGTCATAGTTTGGCACTATACCGTCGAGTTGGACGTATTTCTATTAAGTTAATAATAGTCTATTATGTATGGTGCATCGTTCGGTTAGAGTTATAAAGTGAGCAGTACCCCCCATCGTTCCTGACGTTATCTGGAGTCTTAACCAGGCTGGGCAGACCACGTGTGGTGCTTGCATCCGAGGAGCTCCGGGCCAGGACGAGTGGACCTGTACATTGGATTACTTTACCCGGACGACGGCGAGCCTTCCACGGCTTGGATTATCTACATGCTTTGGGTGCTTTGATTATGCCATGGATAACGGCCAACACTGCTGAGTGTTGGAACTACCCCCCGGAGAGGAGTCCAGGTGAGACGGCGCTCTACCCCGAGTGAGGTCGCCTCACGTCTCTTCGTTGTGGACCGGCAGCTACCGTCCACCAGAGGGTCCAGCTGTATTCATCTGTGGACCGAGGTTCTGTGGGCACCGTGTTCAGCACTCTGAATTCTCCCAAGAAATCGTCGGCCAGACGGGATACCGCCAGCGGCTCTTCTAACCCCCCCCCCCTACTGTCTTACAACCAGCAGGACCCCCCCCTTTAGTGTATCCAGCTATAATCATTTAAGTACCATCGCTATAGTTCCCTAAAGAACCAGGTTGTATATTTGCTCCCTGCGTAACCAGAGATTGGACATTCAATGTTGATTTACCTACGAATACTCATTTGCCTTACAAGTGCATTTCAAATCATAAATGTCATTAAGTGAACGTTGTATATACCCTTTGCTATATAAAATATTCGATTTATACATTTGTGTGGACTTCGTTTCATCAGGTGGGAAAGTGTTCATCATATCTATATCATGTACTGGATGGCCAGAAGTTAAAGTACAAGCGTTAGTGGTTTAATAATACCATACTTATCAATACAGTCAGGGAATTGTACCCCTCAGTTACACAAAGAGTGAAATCTAGATACAAATTGTACTTAAGTACTGTTACTTTATACCCCTGGACAGGGCCGCCTCAGGGGGTGTGCGAGCAGTGCGGTCGCACAGGGCCTCGCGGGAAGGGGGGCCTCGCACAAAAAATAAATAAAGAAATAAAGAATAAATATTTTTTATTTATTATTATTATTTTTTTTTTTTTTGCGAGGCCCCCCTTCCCGCGAGGCCCTTTTTCATCACAGACCTAAAATCTAGTTTTGCTTATATGCTTATATATTTCACATTAGACACGTTCCTGGCTCTGAGGCTCTGCAGGCAGCAGAATTGGTTTCAATGAGGGGAGGGGTTACAGCCAGGTAGCGTCTGTTGAGTTCATTGTGTGTGTCTGTGTGCGTGCCGGGGGGGGGGGGGGGGGGGGGGGCGTGAACCGACTCATTGCCAGATGTGAGCGATTCAACTCACGCTCACGGCAATGAATCGGCTCTTATGAACGAGTCGCTCATGACCGACCCATCACTAGCGTCTGACTATTTCGCGCGTGCAGCATTGGAGGTTATGCCAGCCAAGATGAAGAGGACATCGTTCGGCAGATGGACTGAAGATGAAAGTTGTTGCATGTTAGACAGTTCAGTCAGACTAGCCATCCCAGCTAAAGACAGGGACAGCTAGTTAGCTTTAGCTACGTTATAATATTAAGTGTGGTTCAGTCGGGATATAGCCATGATGATGTCGGCTAGTAGCTAGCTTAGCTAAAGGCTAACTAGCGTTAGCTAACCTAGAGACAGCGCGTGCAGCCAAGATGAAGAGGATGGTCGTTCGGCAGATGAACTTCGTCAACTCCACGCGGTTGTCTCCATCCTCTTGGACGTTTGGTGAGTTTTTAATGCACTCTATTCTATTCCCGCCATGGATATCTCTCTCTCTCTCTCTGGAGCCAAACTGGCCGACTAGCTGTTGTAGTACTAGTAGCTAACGGTGTGTGGCCTGGTGTCAGCACCTGTATTGCTTTTCTCACGTTGTACAGTTTTTCAGTGGTAGCCGCATAGCTTGCTTCTGCGTTAGCTAATGGTTAGCGATAGCCGGGTTGAGCTAACTGTTAGCCAGTTAGCTGTTTAGCTACGACGTTAGCTGCCGGCTGCGCTCGGCTGGGAACGTTAGTTTGATGCTATCAGTTAGCCTAGAGTTAGCTGTTAGCTTGTGCTACGACCATTGACATTAGCCGTGAGAATAGCAGGGGGTTCTGGCACTCTGACTACGACATCATCTTTGACAGAAGATGAAGTCGGGCCTGCACCATGACAAGGCTCCGGCCATAGCTTCTTTTTGTCCTGCCAGCGAGAGGCCTTTCGTCAACGTGGAGACCTGTGTTGCGGCCTTTCGCCCTGCGTTCCTTGGTGCAGGTAAGATGAATGAAAATGTCATGACATTACCCCACTCTTCCTTCCTTCCCCTCCCGAATGTTTTGTTAATAACGATGTTTTTTTCCAGGCAAAACATATGTTACTTCACAACATTTGGATATACGACATGTGCTGTGTGTGAATTGTCTTGGTCGTTTGTGTAGCTTGGGTAGCGTTGGGCCGTTGGCCAAAGCTGTGTGTGGCCTGGTGTCAGTACCTGGCTAGCCTATTTAGCTGATGTCGGCCATTGGCTCCTTGCTGCTTTGTTTTCTCTGGTATAGACCCTCTTCTCTTTGGATTTAAGTGTTGATCTTTGTCCTTTTGGATCTATGTATATTCATGTTGCCTTTGTGAAGTTATCTTTTCCTTCTGTTTTGTTCTTCCATTAAAAGTTGAATATCCTTTAGGGGCTCATCTTTGCTTATCTCTCTCATACATGCTCTCTCTCTAACACACACACACACACAACAAACACACATGCTCTCTCTCTCTCTCTCTCTCTCTTTCTAACACACACAGTCTGCCTATGGCGGCCTTTCTCGATGGCTAGGCTGTGCTCGCTGAGTCTGTACCTAGTCAAGGATCTTCAGTCACAGTGCTCAGGTATTCTGCCACTGTGTACTCTCTGTTTAGGGCCAAATAGCATTTCAATTTATTTCCAATGTGTCTCTCTCTCTCTCTCTCTCTGTACACTGTATATTGACTGTAGAACGGGAGCTCTCTCTCGCTCTCTCTCTTGCTATATGTTGACTGTATCATGCCCAACCTCGGGCAGCGCTATTATTTAAGAATATGTTGACTATATAAAAAAAAAAAAAAAAAAAATTATATATATATATATATATATATATTTTTTTTTTACCTTTTGGGGGAAGGGGGGGGGGGGGGCTCGCGTTTAAATCTCGCACAGGGCCTCGCATTTCTCCCAGGCGGCCCTGCCCCTGGATATTAAAGCTATAGGTCTGTCCTCAAATAAATGCAAACTCATGCAGGGCCTCTTATGTATAACATAGGGCTGGGTTAAAAAAATCGATTTCCCGATTCTGAATCGATATTCATTTGAATGAGCGATTATCGATTCATAATCCCTAGATCGATATGATTAAAAACGTTTAATTAAATGTATCCCCAAATTTAGTCGTTATGCCATTTCCCTTCCTGGTCGTCTCGTGTCCAGATCTCGCAACGTGTTTGAATCTAAAAACATGGATCAAGTGAAAGCATCACTCAAGTCACAGCCAGGTGCCAAGGCAGATGTCTGGTTGCATTTTGGATTTAAAAAACATGACGGCAGAGAAGAGCTGGACAAAAGCAAAGCCATAAGCTGTGCAAAGTGGAGGTGAAATATTGTGGAAATACAACAAATCTACGAAACCACTTACTGAGACATCACCCAGACGTGACATATGCAAAAGCCAATGTTCCAATAAAAAGTACATTCATGTAACTGCTTGAGAGTCAATTCTTAAAGTAAACATTGATATTTTGAACAATGCAACATGTTAGAGGGTTTCTTGAACCATTGCAGGGGTTCTCAAACTTTTTCATACCGTGACCCCATTTTATTTAGGACATTTTTTGGGGACCCCACATCGTGTAATTTCAACGTGGAATTAAGGAATATCAAAATAAAAGCACACGTTGTTGAACTTGATCATGCATATTTATTAGAAAATGTAATTACAGCACTATGTTATCAATACACAGTTATAATACAAGGCATATTTAGCCAGGATATGTTGCCAGAACATTAAAAACAAAAAATAATAGCAAGTAAAAAACACCTACCTGCGACCCCAATTTGGGTTGCGACCCATAGTTTGAGAACCACTGATTTATAGCATTGAATTGAATCGAATCGGAAATCGAATCGGTTCGGGACCTTGTGACTTGAATCGAATAGTTTTGGGAAATCAGTGGCAATTCCCAGCCCTAATATGACAGAAGTATGATTGTGAACATTGGTCCTCATGCTTGAACGGACTTATGAGAAAGTTACAAATTCTTCGTAACTCCACTTACAAACTTCTCTGGCCGATTTTGGCATGATCGAACGGTTTCTTTTTGGAGATTCGTTCGTAGCTACGAATAGGATTTACGAATGCAGAAAGGCAGTCGTAGATAGGACAGACTGGTGTGCGCCCGTGTTCTTAACCCTTTCAGTGCCAGCGACACCATATCTCGTTTGATCAGACCCCCCATTGAGTGCCGACGACGACAAATGTTGTTTGTTTGCCGTATTTTTTTTAATTGGCGATTTGAATTCATATTTCATCAATCGAGCCTTGGGTTAGTGCTGCAGAGTCTCTCTGAGCTCAATTGGGAAGATACCGCCCCCTATCGTCTCTCCCTGTGTAACTGCACCCCATCAGCTCAGACTGATACAGGGGGAGTGGTTAGTTTGATCATTTAATTTTTCCGTCAAGGCATCTGAAGAGACCAAGTGATCGCCGGCCCTCAGAACAGCGACGATTATGTATTTACAGTACCAACACTGTAATCAATAAGCATGATCGATATTTGGAATGGCGATCAGGAATTGGAATAATCTTTTTGGATAACATCTGATCTCAGGTAAGCAATCTATTTTACCAGTCTTAGGCCCCGTTTAGACGGAAACGCTAGCAGGTGAATCCGCAAAAATATTTTTACGGATGTGCCTTTCGTTTATACGGAAACGGCGTTTTTACGGGGTGAAACCGCAAAAAAGTGAGACTACCTTCCAGGGTGGAATTCCTAGAAACGCAAAACCTTTGCGCTCTCGTCTAAACTATCAAACCGTATAAATCTGTTAAAACGATGACGAAAGGGTTGTCACGGCTCTGGTCGCGCGTACTGCTTACGTCACAGGTAGCAGGTAAGCGCCAGTAGCCGAGACGTAAACAAAGCAAGTATGTCTGACTATATCAACGGAGATCACTTGAAGGCTACATTGGCAGTACTTTTAAAGACACAAGAATCAGTCCAGTTTTAAGATACGCTATTGGAGCTGGAATTACAGCGGCTGCTGGCACCAGACTTGCCCTCCAATGGATCCTCGTTAAAGGATTTAAAGTGTACTCATTCCAATTACAGGGCCAGCAGGTGCCTCGACTGGCCCGCGCCGTTCTGTGTTCTGAACGTAGCGTTCTGTATCGTTAGTGGCTTAGCTTGGCATCACACTGCACTATCTTGCGTACGTGCACGCGTACTGAATAAACCACAAATGTACCTCTAATACCAGTATTAGTCTGACCACACCCCTCATCAGCTTACCTTCATAAGCAGGTGTGTGGTCACCTGCTCTCCTCCTTCTCGCTTTCACCACAAGGAAGAAGTGCCTCGGTAGATCCCCACACTTGACACCATGATGGAAGAAATTGGATTAGGAACAGCTTGGGAAACAAGGATACGTTGACATCATATCTTTATTTTCTCTCTCACTATTTTTCGAGAAAATACGGCGATATTGTCTTCGTACTGGAGTGTCTAGAAGATGATGATCATTCTAAAAACCCTCCACCGGTTTTCGTATTGGGAGCACGCCGCTGCATGCTTCTCAACTGCAGTTCCTTGCTGTGTTTGTTGGGGTGAAACCTGTCAGGCCACAGCTGAACTGTCGGACATGCCGCTGTTGTGAGAAGCGGTGCGTTCCAGGTTGGGTGAGTAGTGTTTGCTGGCGGGCTCCACTTGTCTGTTAGTGCTATGGGGGCTACTTGACAAAGTTTATGGAAACCGGCCCCAGGCTAGGGTCCTTTGTTTAGCCGCCTAGGCGACAGAAGGCCTTGGTCTGGAGACCATTATAGTTTTAACTAGTGGGCCGCGACCATTGACACTGGTGATCCCTGTGTGTTCTGGACGAGTGGATTCTCTCTGTCACCGTGTTAAGGCCCCATCTTTCATATCCAAATGAGAGTATTCCTTCACGAGGGGATATGTGCATGTAATGTGCGATAGCGGCAGATTCATGTTCAAAGTCAGCTATACAGGCCAGTTGGTACTGTGCTGATTCCGCCGGATGTGGAAAGTCACCGTTGTGAAGCGGTGTTGACGTCTTGTTTTCTCTTTTCTCTTAAAAAGTGAGGAGAGGTTCAGAACGGCGGCCTGTCTGGGTGAGTGTTATGTCATTGTTTACATGTTCATAGCTTACGGTTAGCCAGTCAGCTGTTAACTGCTGCGTTAGCCTGCTGGATCGCTGCATGGCCTGCTTAAGGCCTACTATTAGCCAGTCAGCTGTTAGCTGCGGGGCTAGCATGTCGTGGTCGCTAGGTAACGTTAGCTTGCTGCTATGGCCATGGCTGGCGCGGGGTAGCTTAGCTTCTCGCGCGCCGCCGGGAGCTCGCTTCTGATCGCCGTTAGCTTGATGCTATTCTGTTGAACGTGCTTTGATTTTAACATGTTTTACACTCTTGACCGCGACGTCATCCTTGACAGGGGATGTTTCGTCGACCCTGCCCTGAGCCTGGACGGGGATTGCGTCAACAAAGAGGACTGTAGCGACTGGTTGGAGCGGCGACGCTGCCCGGATCGAACAACACAGGACGGCTGTGTTCTACGGTGTCTTGTGACTGCACTTCGCTGATCTGCGTTCCGGGTAGGAACGGGGTTGACCAGACCTCATAACACGTCTTCTGGTTTTACTTTGCTAAATGTATTGTGAATAACGGTGTTTTTTCCCAAAACGTGTGTTGTTGCAATGCATTTAGGATACGTTGCGGGTTATGTGTGAGCTGTTTTTGTCACTGGCAGTTAGCTTCTCCGTGCAGATCGTGATGTATTGATCTGGTTGTTGTGTGAGAAACATCATGGTGTTTATGTGTACCGTGTACTCACTACTAAGGCAACTGACCTATGAAGCTATGCTTGGTGACAAGTGAGTGAAAGAATGTTCTTTCTCAGACTGTAATGACAATGAACAGTGTGTTCACACATTAACAGGTTTTCCTGTTTTAACTGGCCGTATTGAGGGTAAAATAGGAGGATTGTGTTTTCCCCCCCGGTTCCCTGGGGACTTTATCACCTCCTATCAGACATGTTGTGCATTGATTGTGTCTTTTGTGTGGTAGGGATACGATGTAACTCTTAGCTTGATTGCTGAGGTTGTGCTAAATCTGCTGGAGAAACTTATTTCCTAAAGGGAAATTGGTTTGGTTGCTGTCATGTGTGCTTAGCAAGGCCTGTGGTCGATACTAATCAAGAATGATGTATTCTCTCATTGTGAAAAAAACTGCGTTCCTCTGTTGAGTGTTTTTGCCATTTTTTGTAGGTGATGATGGGTTGTGTGTGTCATGTGACCTACAACTGGGTTGTACTGGCCACAGAAGCACATGTGTATGTTGGACCGGGGTTCTTAGAGCCCTCTCTATTCTGTGTTTTTCCTTAGTAAAAATCAGATAGCAGGTTAGCTCATGCGCTGTGTGGAGCTGTGAAACGCTTCATAGAGCTGACTATGACTGTGTCATATTCTCTTTTTGTCGTTATGTCGTATCATGGGTGTGGGGTCGTAAAGGGGTGAACTGGTAACCTTTCCTCTCCCCATTATTCTGTCGGTCAGGGGTACACCCCCTGTCCTTCAAGGTTCCCGTCACGTGGCGGTTCGGCACGTTACGGGGGGGGGGGGGGGGGGGGGGGAGGGAGTTCCTGGTCCCACGGCCTGGTATATTGGGCGTGTGCACCGCAGGAATTCCCCCGCCATAGAGTACGTCACCGTGCGCGTCTCTGTTGGTAGGACTTCCGTGTGCTGTTCAGGTCCATGTGATGGATCTGTTTTCAGGGGGGGTGGTCAGGGCTCCTCCTCACCAAGCGCCTATTCAGGCCTTCTGTGAGTTCGGACTCCTTCTTCCATGTGAGGAAGCCTCCATCAGAGTACAGAGCCTTCCTCCTCAGATTGTCAAAGTGAGTGGACCCTCTAGAAGGGTCCTTTTCTATTGTATGTATATTCGATTCAATTCGTTTATTGAGTGTGTATGGGTTCAGTGCCTCTTCCCCGGAGGCCCTAAAACCAGTTTTTTACATGGCTCAAGGTGCAATATATTCTTTTCAATCTGTACAGCTCGCGTGGGAAGTCTCTCTGGGGATCCCCGTCTCTTTCCTATGGGAGGGTGGTGGGATGTAAAAATGTGAACATTTTTTACCCCGGCTGTGTAGACTGGGATACATACTGTTGATGCTTCCTTCTTTCTATTCCAGAAGTGTTGGAGTTAGGGAGTGTCACACCCCTCTTGTCGTTCCCCTGGGCGCCTTGGGGATTCAATGACAGGTCTAAATAGCCTGTTCATTGATGGGGGTGTGTCCCGACGCACGTATAGTGCTAGCTCGCTGTAAACAGGCGATTGACTGGCACGCCTTGGTTGCTTGTGGTTGAAACAGCGTTTTTATAAGGCAACTGAGATGGGGGTTTTTCCTCTTCCGACGACCACATCCCATGACCTGGGTGGGTTGTCGACGGATTCTCGTTCATGTCTGGGGGATGATGACGGGATGGATCTGAACATATGTAGTGGGGTCTCACGCCCTTGGGGTGGGCCACCAGGCGCGGTTCGTCCGAACGTCTGGGTGGCGCCTTCTTTTCATGTTAAGATCAACACGCATATCTGCCCTTCTCCTGGAGTAGGCATGTCGGCGTGGTTAGGGCACAGGACTGGTTCTGGTCACGCTGGTCCAGATCAGTTGAACCCGTTGTCCGCCGGGGATGCAGATCTGCTGTTCTGGTACCCTGAGGGACTTGGGCTTTTTTCAGGGGGAAAAATGCCAGGTCGGTCTGGGTGTCACAGGGTTAAGCGCTATGGAGACCCTGGTTGGGTATGTTTTTACTCAGCACTGTCGTCATGGCTTACAGCCATGCCATTCTGTATGCGCTCGATCTCGTCGGATCTCGGCCGCTACACAGGTGGGTCCTGGTTAGTACTTGGTTGGGAGACCGCCGGGGAATACCAGGTACGGTGTGCTTAGGGGCTGGTTCTCCATAATTTTTCGCTCCTCTCTCACGCATGGCGAAGAGGGGCCTGTGGGGGTGGTTTTTTGACCTCCTCTGGTGACCCTGTGCTTCCCGTACCGCCAGGCCCGGTCCGAAGTGATGTTTGCGACCCGTAGGCCTGGGTTAACCCTTTTTGGAAACTGAAACACTTGTACTGCGGTATAGCCGGTGTATACCCGCAGGTGTGTTTTGGAGTTTTTTCTTGAGGGGTTATAGGAACAACCACCGCATTGGGTAACACCGAGGTGGTTGATTCCCTGGTGTGTTGGAGCAGTGTCAACTCCCGGGTTCACCGTTTGAGGGTGCCCCTGCACGTTCATGACGTCTGCCAATCGTGTCAGCCTTCTCTGCCTCGACCCCTCTGGGTGGGGGTTGTTAAATGGAGGCTTGGTCATGCAACACCGCCAGCTTACGCTCCTTCCGCCGGGGCGGCTGTGTTCAGCTGTCCCCTCTGGCGCCTGTCTCGTCCGCAGTCTCCAGGCTAGGGTTAACAGCCTGTTGCCTGGTTTTTCCCCGGTGCGCTGCCTGCTTCCGTTGGTTAACCTTTTTTGTGTGCTTACGGCCATGCTGACTGCCTGTTCTGCAGGGTCAGTGTGCCAGGCGGTGTACTATTGGGGGGACGGGGCCCGCTCGGCTTACGGCCATACCGACCTGAACACGCCCGATCTCGTCCGATCTCGGAAGCTAAGCAGGTTCTGGCCTGGTTAGTACTTGGATGGGATTCCGCCTGGGAATACCAGGTGCAGTAACTGAGGGGCCTTTGTCCGAATACGCTGGCGATGTGGGGGGCGGGGCACTACGTGCCCACCTGGTGGGGTCTTGATGCTGGCATCATGGACTTCTCCGGGCCCCCATTCTAGGGAGTCCAGTCCTTTTGGTGGGTCTGGGTCTTCCTTCGTGCTCCGCTGCTACGGCCTTGCCACGGGGTTGGGTTTGCCCTTGACCCCGTGATTCTGGGGGCAGTAACGAGGTTGTTCCTCCGTTCGTTCCCGGGTGGCATGCGGGTTGTGCGTGTGTGTAGTCGTGGGGTCAAGCCACGGTCTGCTCACCCTGTGCGTTGAGTTGCTTGAGTGCCTCTTCGCACGGTCGGGTCCGTCGCCCTCCCGTGACGTCCCTAATAGGGGGGCTACCCGCCATTAGGGGGGGTCGGGGGGGCTCGGCCCTCCCTGTTCTGATGGTTGTGGGGGGGCTGTCAGCGGGGTGTATTTGTCAGCCAGTGGCTCCGCTTGGCCTCCCTTGTGCAGTGTGATGCCAAGCTAAGCCACTAACGATACAGAACGATAGGTTATGACTATAACCAAGTTCTGTTAGTTAGGGGCGATGCTTGGCATCAGACGGCCGCTGCAGCCCTTGTCCTCACCTTGTGGTGAAAGCTTGGGAAGGAGGAGAGCAGGTGACCACACACCTGCTTATGAAGGTAAGCTGAAGAGGGGTGTGGTCAGACTAATACTGGTATTAGAGGTACATTTGTGGTTTATTCAGTACGCGTGCACGTACGCGAGATAGTGCAGTGTGATGCCAAGCATCGCCCCTAACTAACAGAACTTGGTTATAGTCATAACCTATCGTTATAGCAGTACTTTTAACCCTTTCACTGCCACACGACAGAAGGTTAACCCTTTACTATCACACAACCGGCTGTCGTGTGGCAGTGAAAGGGTTAAATACACAAGAATCTGTCCCGCGGCGTGAGTGGACCCACTGTCTGTGAGTGACTCTGCTTTGGTCCAATCACATTCCCCATCCACAGTCTGCGAATCAGAGGCAGAGTAGGGCGGGTCTTCACAGCACGTGTGACAGCGGTGCTCCGTCGTTACAGCCTCGTCTGCACAGAGAATTCCACCCCAAAACGCTTGTCTAAACGCAAAATTTAAAGTGAAACCGCAAGACGACTTTTGCGGTTTCTGTTCACAAAACGCTCGTCTAAACGTAGCCTTAGGATAATCAGACCTGTTTTCACGGAGATATAAGCGTTTGCCCTATGCTGTGTGTGGCTGTGTGGCTGTGATCGCTGATGAGGAAATAAGAGAATAGATTTTTCAGCCCGCGTCTATAGCGTGCATAAGTACACATACTATCGATAATCTAGCGTTTATTTGAAAACGATTCATAAATAGGCCGAAAAATGTTTTTGTGTATTGTGTATTCTAGAATATTCCAGTAAATGCCTTTTATCACGGAATCTTTATATTTTCCTTGAAAACGAGGGCTTTTCAAAATGCTATAAAACGGAAATGAACCGATAAAGAAACTATCCGTTTCGACAATGTTGACTGCAAACAAGTTATTTATGTAAAGCGGCCTTGGGTCCTCTGAAAGGCGCTATATAAAACTAAGTTATTATTATTATTATTATTATTATTATTATTATTATTATTATTATTATTATTATTATTATTATTATTATTATTATTATTATTATTATTATTATTATTATTATTATTATTATTATTATTATTATTATTATTATTATCATTGAAGTCTGTGGTGGCATTTAAGTTTGGGTGCCGGCCAGAAATCCGGAAAATGACTGTGGATTGCCAGCTATATTTAACATGGATAAGTTCCCCTTCTTTGCAGGGCTATAACTTTTTAAATCATATTGCTAGATTGCCATTATTAGGGCCCATTCAAAGTCCTATATGTATTGTACAGGGTGACGCAACGTTAAACTTTTTCATTCACATATTCATACTAAAGTATGGTCTAATGTATAAGTATGTTTTCATCTCTTTCTGCAGCTTTCTCCAGAACGTGATATATAGCCCCAAATGCATTATATTGATGATGCAATACAGTTTTATGGCAATCGGCGCGATATAAAGAATTCCAACTAGACGTACTTCTAGAAGTTACTACACGTCATCTGATGTTGACCGGATGGGCTAGGGGGCGTTTATAATTCCGTGGGCAGCGTTATACCAATCATCTAATGTGGGTAAAATGTTGATCATAGCAGTTAGTATCGAAGACGGTAATTTTATGCGCTAAAACTCACCCCAGTCTCCTCGCGCCGTTGGGCGATCAGCGTAGAGTAGACATTTTACCATTATGGGATGTCGATTTACCCGGTCCATTTCCAGGTTGTATAATGGTATATACGTGGGAACAGTGTATTGCACTACCAAAGCTAACTAGCATGTCCCACATGCTCTGTAAATAACTATGTACAGATACCGAGATGTCACTCCATGTTACCTGCTACCTGTTACTGCACAATGTTGTTTCCTTCTTTTGATTCTATTATATGTACCACTGTATTGCACATCGTTGCGGGCAAGACCACCCGCATTTCATTGTATACCTGTATGCCGTGACAATTAAAACTCTTGACTTGACTTGACTTGACGTCCAAATCATGTTGTTTATCGAGTTATTGGCAATGGATCGCTATATATTGTGACGAGCCAGAGTGCCGGGAGCCAAACAGAG
>NC_140165.1:104512633-104542633 GCF_963971535.1 Notolepis coatsorum
CACCGTTTGTTAAGTGCTCTTGGGAGTTGTGGAGCGGTTTTGTACAGGGGATGGCATTTGAGATGTGCGTTAAGTGGGTGTGTACTCTGCCCGTTGACTGAAGGTCTCGTTCTCCACAGCGCCGCTCTCTTCGCGGGGACTTGTCCAACGTCACAGCCGGTCAGCGCTGCGCCTGCTTTCCTCATCATGTGACTCAGATCATGGTTTTTTTTCACGACACTACTGTGAACAGCACAAATCACATGGCCTTTGGTCATTTGGGCCACTTTCATATTATGTGGTCCTAAATCAGATACAGGTCCGATTCATCAAGTCAAGTCAAGAGTTTTATTTGTCCCAAGTCTGACTGAATAAGATAATGAATGTATTTCATATAATATAGTCAATGATCCACTCAAGTGTATCCCCAGGCTAATGCATCCTTTGGTGGTTGGCGACACCATACTCTGACTCACAGGATATTTTGCGACTAATGATTATTTTGTTATTGATTCATCTGTCAATTATTTTATTGAGAGATAACAACAATTGATTCTATTTGCAATTGAATATTTCAAAATGTTTGACTAATTTACTAGTATCCTCGGGTCACATCATGGGTCGTCTTTGACACCACCTACTGAATACCCAGAGTAGGAGATGAGCCATGAAGTTTATTTATGTCTACAAATGCTGTGTAGTGTGGATGCCTATACTGTACGGGTGAGCAACCTACTGTACATGGCACATGCATGCCATTACTGCTTTTTATCTATTGACTCATAGCTATACGTTATTATCTTGAAATAACACCCGCCCCCGTTACTATGACATTCTCTCGGTCACTCAGATTCTCCTCTTCCTTCCAACTTGTCACTCCTCCTTCCCGTCTGACTACCATGGGATCCAGAGCTTCTCCCGCTGTGCCCCCCGCCTCTGGAATTCCCGACCACAAGACATCCACGCAATAGACAACCTCCCCACCTTTGTTTCCTGTCTCAAAACACATTTGTTCATTCTGGCCAGGGGTGTAAAGTACTTGAGTAATTGTACTTCGTTACAATACTTAAGTACTGTTTTGGGGGATTTGTACTTTACTCGAGTATTATTAGGTTTGTATACTTTGTACTTTTACTCCATTACATTTCAGAGAAAAAATACATACTTTTTACTCCTTACATTTAAAATGCAGACCTACAAAGTACAAAGTACAAATCTCACAGGTCCAACCATTTAATTAGTATATTTTAATTGTTTATCTGGCCGAACTAACGTTAACGTTATTAATCCTGCGACCGCAGGTAAACAGCCAATCAAATCCCCATCAATGGAAAATGAACCCGCCCATACCCATGCTGATTGGTCCTTGTGCAACACTAGAAAGCAGGGATCTTTGATTAAACACCTGCTATCAGAAGAATAGACAGTCAGATCCGCATTATGCTGTGGTTAATATTGTGATATTATTCAGGGTACTCCAGTATTCTGTCTTCTGTCTGTCTTCAGCATTGTCTATCGCAGAACACATTCCATTGTGGGCAGAGTGTATGCTTGGTTTCATTCCAGCCTTGCCTAAACACCAGCTGATGATTTCACTAATTGGCTCACCTCTTCAACTAACTCACCTGGTGCAATGTATAGTTAAAATGAAAACTTGGCCCACGATGGAATGAATTTGAGACCCCTGGTCTATCCCTTTAAAAAAAAAATTACTTTTACTTTTTAGTACTTAAGTACATTTAAAAGTAGGACTTTTTTACTTTTACTCAAGTGTGTTTTTAGCCAGATACTTTGACTTTTACTTGAGTCAGATTTTGAGACGGTACCCATACTTTCACTTAAGTATAATTTCTGGGTACTTTTTACACCCCTGATTCTGGCATATTCACTTTAATTTTAAGTTTATTATAACTGCTCCCCTATGTGTAACTTTGTAATATTGTGTTTTTACTGTGTAATTGTATTTGTTTTTAACCGTGTGTAGGGCGACCTTGGGTGCTTTGAAAGGCGCCTTCAAATAAAATGCATTCTTCTTCTTCTTCTTCTTCTTCTTCTTCTTCTTCTTCTTCTTCTTCTTCTTCTTCTTCTTCTTCTTCTTCTTCTTCTTCTTCTTCTTCTTCTTCTTCTTCTTCTTCTTCTTCTTCTTCTTATTATTATTATTGTTTATCATTATGTAGAAGGGTGGATTATCCCTGCTTATGGGAGTAGTTATACACAGCCACCTGGTAGCAGGATACAGTATAGCAGTCATGGTTAACAGTAGAGAATAGGCTGGTTTTCAACACAGTTAAATTTTTCAGGAACACTGTCTTTTCATCTCAACCTGTTTTCTTATACAAACAAATTGTCAGATGCAGTCAGGTTCATTCTTATTTTACTAGGTCAGCTGATGATGGACAGATTATGTTACCACGTCCAAAATCAAATGCTTTAAAGAGGACTGTTGTTTATCGTGCCATCAATCATTGGAATAACTGCCCACTGAACATAAGTAAATTGAATAGTAAAGTGTCTTTCAAATACCACCTGAGAATGCACTACTTAAATATGTGAGCAAAATAATCTGATTCTATGTCTATATTCTGATGTCTACAATGTTTTACTGTTTTTAGATTATCATTGTTAATTGTGATTGTCATATGTATCTCATGTTGTTCTGTGTCATACTAGCTCCCGCTCAGCGTCTATTGCATATATCTCGCTTCAGCGTACAGTATATACACTGAATACATTTCAAAATGTACCTTTACATGCCAGCATTCATCTGGCCACACCCCCATCCGCTTACCTACATAAGCAGGGATGGGACCACACACTCATCTCCTTCTCAAATTTCATCACAAGCTAAGTGCTGCTCACATGCCCACTTGACGTGGAGAAAAGTATTTACTCTGAGGAAAGGAAGAACAAGGAGATACGTTGACATCATATCTTTATTTTCTCTCTCACTATATTCGAGAAAATACGGCGATATTGTCTTTGTACTGGAGTGTCTGGAAGATGATGATCATTCTAAAAATCCTCCACCGGTTTTCGTATTGGGAGCACGCCGCTGCATGCCTCCCAACTGCAGTTCCTTGCTGTGGCTGGTTGCGGTAAAACCTTTCAGCGGCAGCTGGACTGTAGGACGCGCCGCTGTTGTGAGGAGCGGTGGGTTCCAGGTTGGTGAGTGATGTTTTGCTTGCGAGCTCCACTTGTCTGTTAGTGCTATGGGGGCTAGCTGACAATGTTTACGGACACCGGCCCCAGATTAAGGGTCCTTTGTTCAAGCCTCTTAGGCAACGGCAGAGGACCTTGGTCTGAAGCCCATTATAGTTAACTAGTGGACCACGACCAGTAACACTGGTGATCCCTGTGTTTTCTGGACGAGTGGATGTTTCTCTGTCACCGTGAGGCCCCGTCTTTCATATACAAATGAGAGTATTCCCTCACGAGGAAATATGTGCATGAATGTTCGTTAGTGGAAGATCTGTGTTCAAGTCAGCTACAGCCCAGATGGGAATTGTGCTGGCCCCGCCGGGTGTTGGTAAAATCACCGTTGTAAAACTGTGTTAACATTTCGTTTCTCTTCTCTCTTAAACAGTGAGGAGGGTTTCAGAACGGCGGCCTGTCTGAGTGATTGTTATATCATTGTGTACAAGTTCAGGTGATAGCTGCTTAGCTTACGTGCTAGTGGTGGCCTACTGTTAGCCAGTCAGCTGTTAGCTGCGGCGCTAGCCTGTTGTGATCACTAGGCTAGGAAACGTTAGCTTGCGTGCTAGGCGTGGAGCATTTGACCTACTGTCAATTTGCCACTGCACCACTGGGTACCTCGCAGGGACGTACATGTGTAACGGATATGTGCCGCGATAGTGTGACTACGGCACATAGAAGTGAAACTCACTCCCCAGAGGCATCCAAACTGAGTGCTTAAAAGGGAATTCCTTTCTTGGCGCAGCGGTTTGCGATGCTGGCCCCGGTGCGGACGCCCGGGGTTCGACTCCCACTCAAGGCACGGTCGAAGTCGTGGCAGGTTCTATGTTGAACCGGCTACAGTGGTGCCGTGACCTGGATGCCTTGGGTGGTGTGAGTTTAGGGGGGGTGAATGTAACGGATATGTGCCGCGATAGTGTGACTACGGCACATAGAAGTGAAACTCACTCCCCAGAGGCATCCAAACTGAGTGCTTAAAAGGGAATTCCTTTCTTGGCGCAGCGGTTTGTGATGCTGGCCCCGGTGCGGACGCCCGGGGTTCGACTCCCACTCAAGGCACGGTCGAAGTCGTGGCAGGTTCTATGTTGAACCGGCTACACATGCAGAGTGCAGAGCAGCAGTGGGTGGTAAGAGGCTAGGCAGCGGTCATGACCACCATCTAAGGGGAAAGCGGCACACATTGAATATATTTAGGTTATTGTATTATATGAATGTTTATATGTTTATTTTTATAACCTTACATTGAAACGGCATTAGGAATATTGATTGGATTTATATAGCGCTTTTTTCTAGACAAACTCAAATAGTTTTTTACAATGTAGGGTGGAAAGTGCCTCCTTCACGCAGGCTACACAGGTTCAATGGATGATATCAGCCAATTAGGGGGAGGGATGATTAGGTGGCCTTGATGTCAGAGACCTGATTGGGAATTTGGCCAGGAACGTCGGGGAACCTCCTACTCTTTAACGACCAAATTCGGGAGTTCACAGCTGTACGATGTCCCTATCGCCGTAAAAGGGGCATTGTTACTGCCAAGTCTAGAGGACAAAGTGCTCCCTGCTGGACAACACCACCACTTTCTGAAAACGGCCTTGACCGGGGCTCGAACCGGTGATCTTCCGATCATGAGTCCAGAGCTCTACCCATGTAGACACACTACCGGAAATAACCTGTACAATCCAAATTAGATTTGACCCAATATTGCTTTAGGCTGCATTATGATGACTCTGGTTTGAGGGCCTACACCTCTTCACCAATGTTTCACATATGTGATATGCCTATACGACAGAAACTCTCCAAGTAGCTGAAATGAAATCCTCCTTAGTCAACAAAAGGTGTTCACTTTTCATTTATTTATTTGTTTAAAAATAAATACACTATGTAGTAAAATAATACATTACTGGGTGCTAATCCTCTTCAGTTACCTGTGTCCACTTCACAAGCTCTCAGTTTCAGGCACTTCATAAAAAAACATCCTTTTGTAATAATAATAAATGTCTTTGTCCACTAGGGGATGAACTTTGTCCGAGAGTGTTGTGGTGCGGGATGGCTGCTGGCGTGTCTGGCTTCCCCTCCTATTCTCAGCAGTCTTCAAACTTTAATGAATATCTCGCTCAATAGAACCCATACATGAGAGTCTGATTGGACCACCAAACGTAGAGCTGTAATTGGCCGCATCACTGTCATCTCTCCCTCTGCAATCCCGTTTTCAAAGGCACCGATAATAAACAAGCCACTTCCTTTGTACTGATGGGTGGAGCCAGTGACCAGCAACTCTCCGACGGGGCAGATAAATGTAGGCATTGCGCGGGCGGAGGCCCATGGAGTTGTTGGGGTTGTCGGTGGTGAAGGCGCAGCAAGTGTGGGAGGTGTTGGCAGCTCTGGAGAAGTTCTCCAGCTGTTCTAGAACCCTGTTGAGATCCCTGCTAACCGCCCCGCCCTGCGCCTCCGCAGCCAGCAGACGCCTGTACATGGCCTGGATGTCACAGTGTGCTTCTCTTCCATTGGGAACCGACGTGAACCAAGTTAGTGACAGAAAACACCCAAAAGCCAGGAGACATCCAAGTTTGAGAGGATTACACCTCATTTCATCTAATTTCTCACAAGCGTGTCCGTGATACTGTATGTGTTGACACCTTTTTCCTCTTGGAACAGAGTTTTCTTACTAGTATGAGGGCCGACGTTCCACTCTACTAGTTAAAGTTGCCTACGGCTACTTGTGAGTAGTACGTTCGTTGATAAAGAAAAATAATGTCCACAGCCGCTCCAGTGTAAAACAAAGATATCCAAATGGTTTATTTCTCTTCCACAGCGAAGTCTTTCTTTACAGAAGGGGTCCTAAAGCTATTTTCCTAAATATTCACGTCACTACTACAAGGTAAGAAAACTGTATTTTCCCAGTCTCCAAAATCACAGCCAACTCGACAGTCACATGACAAAATTCCTCCACACCTGAAAGCCGAAAATCTATGTTGTTTAGTCTATCTCGGTTCAGTGCTGCTCAGCACTGTTTCAAGATGCACACTGAGCTCTTCTTCTTCTTCTTTAGAATTTCCGGCAGTGTAGACGCATCGTGGCGTATTACTGCCCTCCTCAGTTCTTTTGATGAGCTCTACTTCTTCTTCTTCTTCCTTCTTTTGAATTTCCCGCAGGCGTATTTCTGCCCTCCTCAGTTCTTATACTACGCTAGTGGTATGGTTTCCATAGTTAGGCCTCTGGTAAATCAATTTTTGATTGTTTACCCTCTTCTTCTTCTCATCTTCAAAACACTGAGCTCTTCTTCTTCTTCTTTTGAATTTCCGGCAGAGTAGACGCATCGTGGCGTATTACTGCCCTCCACACTTCTTTTGATGATCTCTTCTTCTTCTTCTTCTTCTTCTTCTTCTTCTTCTTCTTCTTCTTCTTCTTCTTTCTTGGCGTATTTCTTCCCTCCTCATTTCTTATACTACACTAGTGGTGTTCCATCTTTAGGCCTCTTCAACTCACACTTTCTCCTTCTTCTCTGCTCCTCTTGCCTGTCCAATACTAATACATACCCTAACGCTATATCCTCTGGTACAACTCTGAAGCATGCAGAAATGTCAGCACTGCCTCTGTGATCAACTGGTGGTTCTCATTATCCATGCCAAAGAATGATTTAAGAGAGAAGGAAGAGACTCCCAGCTCTTCCAGACTTTTATAAAAGATTTCCCTCTCTTTCCTATACCTTTCACATTTTAGGAAGACATGCCCGACAGTTTCAGTCTCTCCACATTCACACACCCCATCTGGATGTTTGCCCACAATGCACAAGCTACTGTTCAACCCACAGTGCCCCAGCCTCAGTCTACACATCTTCACCCTATCACTCCTTGACCCATATCCCTCCACCTTGATCTTGACCCGAGGCTGCAGAGAGAAATAGTGCCTTCCCTTGGTCCCCCTTTCCCACTCATCCTGCCACTCAGCCTCAACTCCTTTCTTTATCTTATCTCTGAGTTCTACTCTTCCCATTGAAATGCCTATCTCTTCCTCCCTTCCCAGGCTCTGTTTGGCAAGGGAGTCAGCCATCTCATTCCCCGCAATACCAGCGTGCCCCGGGACCCAACAGCTCTTCTTCTTCTTTCTTCTTCTTTTGAATTTCCGGCAGGGTAGACGCATCGTGGCGTATTACTGCCCTCCGCACTTCTTTTGATGATCTCTTCTTCTTCTTCTTCTTCTTCTTCTTCTTCTTCTTCTTCTTCTTCTTCTTCTTCTTCTTCTTCTTTCTTGGCGTATTTCTTCCCTCCTCATTTCTTATACTACACTAGTGGTGTTCCATCTTTAGGCCTCTTCAACTCACACTTTCTCCTTCTTCTCTGCTCCTCTTGCCTGTCCAATACTAATACATACACTAACGCTATATCCTCTGGTACAACTCTGAAGCATGCAGAAATGTCAGCACTGCCTCTGTGATCAACTGGTGGTTCTCATTATCCATGCCAAAGAATGATTTAAGAGAGAAGGAAGATACTCCCAGCTCTACCAGACTTTTATAAAAGATTTCCCTCTCTTTCCTATACCTTTCACATTTTAGGAAGACATGCCCGACAGTTTCAGTCTCTCCACATTCACACACCCCATCTGGATGTTTGCCCACAATGAACAAGCTACTGTTCAACCCACAGTGCCCCAGCCTCAGTCTACACATCTTCACCCTATCACTCCTTGACCCATATCCCTCCACCTTGATCTTGACCCGAGGCTGCAGAGAGAAATAGTGCCTTCCCTTGGTCCCCCTTTCCCACTCATCCTGCCACTCAGCCTCAACTCCTTTCTTTATCTTATCTCTGAGTTTTACTCTTCCCATTGAAATACCTATCTCTTCCTCCCTTCCCAGGCTCTGTTTGGCAAGGGAGTCAGCCATCTCATTCCCCGCAATCCCAGCGTGTCCCGGGACCCAACAAAACTCCACTGACCAGCCTGCCTTCGCAATCCTATATAAAACCAACATTATTTCCTGAATGAGATCAGGGCGAGCTTTAGACCCACCTGCACTCAGAGCCATCAGTGCAGCAGCCGAGTCAGAGCATATAATCACCTGGCTTGGTCCCACTTCCTCCACCCACCACAATGCCCAGAGGATGGCAAGCAACTCTGTCACAAATACTGAGCTGCCATCGGATATTCTTTGTCCCTTACCGATCCCTAACCAAGGCACCCACCACCCAAATCCTGCCCTCCCACTTTCAGGATCCACAGAGCCATCAGTATACACCTCCAGAGCCCCTGATTCCAGAAGGAACCTCTCTATTTCCTCCACAATCTCGCCCTTATCATCCTCCTTCAAGAACCTAAGTTCAATGACTCGATCAGGCAATAGCCAAAATGGCACTGATAGCCACCGAGTGTGCTCCGCCACTCCCCCCTGATGCAGTCTCAACTTCCTGGCCCACTGATCAATACTGGCCAAAAAAGGTTTATACTTATCCCCATCTCCTGAAAGTAAACACCTAGCTGGGAAGGACAGACTTGTCCCACTCAATTTTGCCCAGTACTGTAGCCCTAACTTTACTCTCCTCAGGTTTAGGGGCAACTCCCCCATTTCCACCAATAGTGCTGAAGCAGGGGTGGTCTTAAAAGCTCCACAGCAGATTCTCAAAGCCTTGCACTGAAGCACATCCAGCTTTCGCAAATTAGACTTGGCCGCAGAGCCGTACACATAACAACCATAATCAATTGTTGACCTGATCATCGCCTGGTATATCATGCACGTGGTCTCTCTATCCGCTCCCCACCCACTCCCAGCCAAACTTCTCAGCACATTCACTATTCTTTCACACTTTGCCAGGATTTTCTCTATATGAACAGCCCTCCCAGCCAAACTTCTCAGCACATTCACTATTCTTTCACACTTTGCCAGGATTTTCTCTATATGAACAGCCCAATTCAATCTTTCGTCAAACCAAACTCCCAAAAATTTAAACACCTTTACTCTCTCTAAGGGAGATGAATACATAACCAGCCTTCCCCTAGGCACCCTCTTTCTAAAACCAAAAATCATATAATTAGACTTAGAGGCGGATATTTTAAAACCCCACTTGTCTCCCCATTCCTCTACATCCCCCAGAGCTCTTTGTACCTGCTTTAAACAATACTCAACATTCTTCCCTCTTTTCCATATGGCCCCATCGTCCGCAAATAAAGACAACCCATATCCTTTTCCAATTTGCCCAAAAATGTCATTAATCATCACATCGAAGAGGACCGGACTAATCACGCTTCCTTGCGGGGTGCCATTTTCTATTTTTACAGTTTTTGAGGTTTGCCCCCCCACACGTACTTGGATCGTCCTGTCTAATAGAAAATCCTTTATCCAATTAAACAATCTCCCTCTAACTCCTAGGTCATACAATTTCAAAAGCAGCCCCTCTTTCCACAAAGAGTCATACGCCTTCTCAATATCCAAAAATACACTTATCACTACTTCCTTATTGTCAAAAGCCTGTCTAATGTCCTGGTCTAGAACAGCTACTGATTCCATTGTAGACCTGCCATTTCTAAACCCATTCTGATACCCAACATAAAGATCCTTACTTTCTAAAAAGTAAACTAATCTATTAGTAATCATCCTTTCCATAATTTTACACAATACAGACGTCAAGGCTATGGGTCGGTAAGACCCTGGGTCAGCCGCTACTTTACCTGGCTTCAAAATAGGAATGATGACGGCATGCTTCCACTCCTTTGGCAAGCAGCCTTCTAGCCACACATTATTAAACAAACCCAGTATTTCAATCATTACAAATTCGTCCAAATTCTTAAATAATTCATAGGATAATCCATCTCTGCCAGGCGTCGTATTTGCACCAGCCTGGATAGCATCCCCTAACTCTTTCATTGTAAAGTACAAATTAATCTGATTATTATTTTCTGAGCTTCTTCTCAACTTCCACTCATTCTGCGATAGCAGTTCAGACCTCTTTCTCCCTCTCTCCTCCCCCAGACTCCCAGAGTTATGCACTGCCTGAAATGCCTCCACCAGCATGTCTGCCTTCTCTTTATTGGTTACTGCTTCTACCCCCCCCCCTTCTGAATCACTGGAATCGAGCTTTTTTTTATATATTCCAGCCATTCTGTGTACGACTGCCCACATCTGCCTCACAGAAGTCTCAGGGCCTATTGTTTCACAGAACTTCCTCCAACTACTCTTTTTAGCATCTTTAATAACTCTTCGTGCTACTCCCCTTGACCTCTTATATTCTACTGACTGGCACAACCCTGGATACCGTCTCACCCTCTTGTATGCTTTATTCCTATTCCTTACAGCTACGTCACATTCTTTATTCCACCAGGGAACCATCCTTCTAGCTCTGGGTTCCTCCTTCATAGGGATTGTGCCCTGCGCTGCCCTATGTATCATCTCACTAAGAGAAGCATTCCACTCGTCTACACTCCCCTCAGAGTCAATCTCTCCTACCCACTTTCGGGCCGCCTCCAAGAACTCTTCCCAATTAGCTTTCGAAAAATTATACCTGGGCACCCTCTCCTCGATTTCTATTATCAGATCCCTTCCAAATTTGCACAGAATAGGACAGTGGTCGCTTCCCATAGTATTACTATCCAGCGCTTCCCACTCTCCAACCCTAGCCAAACCCGAGGAGGCAAAACACAAATCTATGTGACTGCAAGTATTCCTTGTGACATCAAACCTAGTCGGTCTATCATCATTTATCATAACTAGCTCTTCTTCTTCTTCTTCTTATTTGAATTTCCGGCAGAGTAGACGCATCGAGGCGTATTACTGCCCTCCGCAATTCTTTTTATGGGCTCTTCTTCTTCTCCTTCTTCTCCTTCTTTTTCTTCTTCTACTGGACCCCGTCATCACCTACATTGTCCATTGGAGTGCAGCTACTGCTGCTACTTCCTGTCTGAGCCCCCCTCCGCGGGATTTCTTATACTACACTAGTGGTGTTCCATCTTTAGGCCTCTTCAACTCACACTTTCTCCTTCTTCTCTGCTCCTCTTGCCTGTCCAATACTAATACATACACTAACGCTATATCCTCTGGTACAACTCTGAAGCATGCAGAAATGTCAGCACTGCCTCTGTGATCAACTGGTGGTTCTCATTATCCATGCCAAAGAATGAATTGTTGAATATATATAGATACACAAATGTTCTAGAATGTTTGGTTATGACATCATACTGTGACATCACAAATGTTCTAGAATGTTTGATTATGACATCATACTGTGACATCACAAATGTTCTACAATGTTTGATTATGACATACTGTGACATCACAAATGTTCTACAATGTTCTATTATGACAAATAAGCCGGTTCAATGACTTTATCTAAATCCAATCAATATTCCTAATGCCGGTTCAATGTAAGGTTATAAAAATAAACATATAAACATTCATATAATACAATAACCTAAATATATAGCTTTGGCTCCTCTACCCCGGCCCCTAATTGTACCACACACACACACACGCACACACACATGGAGCTTGTCTTGTGTGTGTGTGTACTAGTCCAAGTCTCTAGTCCTTGTCCGGATTACTTGTAATGTTAAATATTATGATGTAAGTATTATGTCTGTGTGTATGTGTGTGTATACTAGTCCTTTTTCCTGTTTACCTGTAATGTCAGGTTATGATGTAAGTATTATGTTGCACAGTCAAAATGTAAGTTTTTTGTGGACTCCAGGAAAAATAGCTACTGCAATGCTGACTAAAGCATATTATTTCTGAGGACCAGGCAAAAGTCCTCGCAAGTGGATTTGTCCTCACAATAAAGGTTGGCCGAGCATAGTATGTCCTCGCAAGTACCTACACACACACACACACACACACACACACACACACACACACACACACACACACACACACACACACACACACACACACACACACACACACACACACACACACACACACACACCTACACACACACACACACACACACACACACACACACACACACACACACACACACACACACACACACACACTCTCTTAGCTGTCCATCGTGTTCGATGATGACGCTTGCTCCAGGGATGGGGAGAGGGGGGGGTGGGGAGGGGAGTTAGCGACACTGCCGCTGGTGCCACTTCTCGTGGGCGTTGAGTCCGATCCTTGAGCCGCACACCCGTCCACAGATGGCGCAAGGGAAGCCAGATACCTGGGGGATGCCAGCCGCCCGCTGGTGTCGTTGCGTGCGCCTCTCAGATCTTCGGTCTTGGTTCGTTTGGTGTATTTGGGAAACTGCAGTGGCACAAGTGACTTGCCAGGCTGATCTGTCGAGTGCCAGAGTTTCAAGCTGCGTGATGTTTGCACACTTTAGGAGGTCCCTGGTGTAGTCCTTAAAGCGTCTCTTTTGGCCTCCAGCAGCCCGCTTTGCTCCTCTCAGTTGGCCATAGAGGACTTGGCGGGGCAGGCGGTGGTCAGGCATACGTATGGTGTGCCCTATCCAACGAAGATGTTTTTTGGCCACAGCTGCGGCCATACAGATTGAGTTGGTGTTGTTGAGGATGTCTGTGTGGGGGACTCGATCTTCCCAGGTCAGGCCGAGGATCCTTTGGAGGCAACGGATGTGGAAAGCGTCCAAGTTGGTGATGTGCCGGCGGTATGGGGTCCAGGATTCTGCTCCATAGAGCAGAGTGGAGAGACATACTGCGTTGTAAACGGCAACCTTGGTGCTGATCTTCAGGTTTCGGTTTTCAAAAACCCTGCTGCGTAGGCGTCCAAAGGATGATGCCGCTTTATTGATACGTGTGTGTATCTCCGCGTCAAGGGAGCAGCATGAGGACAGAGTGGAGCCGAGGTAGGTGAAATGATCCACTGTTTTGAGTGGAACACCGTTTATGTGAAAACTGGGAGGTGTAGAGGTTCGGGAAGTGAGTTGGGACATGACTTCGGTTTTTTGTATGTTGACCTGGAGACCGAAGGATTGGTACAGGCTGGATATGGTGTCGAGAGCATGCTGCATAGACTCTGGACTGTGAGCTAAGATGGCACAGTCATCAGCGTACTGTAGCTCACATACTTGGCAGGATTTTGTCTTTGTGTGTGCCTGGAGCCGGCGGATGTTGAAGAGGCTACCATCAAGGCGGTATTCCACATGGACACCGTCTTCATGTCCCATGGCTCGGCGGAAGAGACAGGTGACGGCAGAGAGGAGGAGATTAAAGAGCACCGGAGCCAAGACACAGCCCTGCTTCACCCCAACATTAACCTTAAAGGATTCTGACTGGAGTTCACCCGTCTGGACTCTGGCTTGCATCCCGTCATGCAGCTGCTGAAGGATGGAGAGATTATTATACTTCTATATACTATACTATTATTCTATATTATTCTATTATTCTATAACTAGATCATACTATATATTATATCATACTATAGTATACTATATTATACTAGACTATATTATATTGGTTTACAGTATTATACAATATTACTTTATATATATACTGTTATTTGAATATATTATTATTCTATGTTAAACTGCTATATACTATATTACTATACTCCTACTAGCCTATACTAAACTGTGCTATACTGTCTATTGTATTTATCTTTTCTTTGTACAACTTTTTGAAGTGAAATATATTACACCATTCTGCAGAGTTCCATAGTGAGTCAGAGAAGAAGGGTTTATTAGGAATGTGTTTTACGATGCACTAGCATGGCAATCTTAATCTACTATGTGATACACTAGCATGGCAATCTTAATCTACTATGTGATACACTAGCATGGCAATCTTAATCTACTATGTGATGCACTAGCATGGCAATCTTAATCTACTATGTGATACACTAGCATGGCAATCTTAATCTACTATGTGATACACTAGCATGGCAATCTTAATCTACTATGTGATACACTAGCATGGCAATCTTAATCTACTATGTGATACACTAGCATGGCAATCTTAATCTACTATGTGATACACTAGCATGGCAATCTTAATCTACTATGTGATACACTAGCATGGCAATCTTAATCTACTATGACTATGTGATACACTAGCATGGCAATCTTAATCTACTATGTAAAAAGGGTTTATTAGCTGGGTATTGGTCTCTTGCGTGTGCTTTGGTGGATTTTGGTTGGTCTTCGTCGTTGGGCTCCCACGGTTTGCTGGCTGGTTTTGGGGTTCCTTGCGTGGGGAGCTCGCTGTTGCTTCTGCTGTGTCCCGGGGGTCCCGGTGTGATCTCGGACTAGACCGCCCCGACCCTGCATGTCTTCTCATTTGGCCGCTGTTGTGTCTGTCAGTTTGAGTGTGTGGAGTCGTGTCTCCTTTGGCTGCCTGGCTGCGGGTCCTGTGGCGCGGGCCTGTCATTCCTCTGTGGAGTTTGGGGGTGGGGGCGTGGGATTAGCTGGTTTTCCTCATGGTGACGGGGGCACCGGGACCGGGGGAGATGGAGCGGCCCGCAGGGTTGGCATTCCCGTCGCTGTGCATGGCACTGTGAGTGGCGCGCGAGCTGTTTGTGTTTTCCTTCGGTCATGACGTGCTTTATCGGGGGGGGGGGGGGGTGTCTTAGATGGGGATGTGGTGGGGATTGATGTGTCGGTGTTCGGGGGACTGACTGTTCCGGGGGGTTCACATGCGACATTGTACAGTACTTATTTTATGCCTATTCTTAAGTCTGCATGTTTACATTGCACTACTTTTATTGTCTTTTATACCTATTATTATTATTTCTTTAACTTTATTTTTTAGCGTTTATCGCTTTTCTGGTCAAGCATGACCGACAGAAACAGGTTGAAATGGGATGTAGAGCAGGGGAAGACATTCTGAGAAATGACGGCGGGTCCAGGAATCGAACTTGTGTCCCCCAGATCCGTGACGAGCACGGTTTTCGCCGACGCAGAAATAGCGCTGAGATATGCGGTGAGCTACAGGAGCTCCCCTTTTATACCTATTCTTATGTCTGCAATTTATGCATGTATTTTTATTCTCTCAATTTGTGTGCTGATTTTATGCTTTATGTTCATTTTATACAAATTGCTGTGGTGCACTCTGGACTGCGGTCCATGTGTGAAAAGTAATATATAGATAGTTATTCATATTTATTATTGTTATATTGTAGAAATGTATGCATTGAAATGTCTGTAAAATCTCAACGACATTGAAAATGAGGGTGACCTCAATTGTCTTTTCAAGAATAAATAAATGTTGATGTATTAGGAACGTCTGACCACCAAAACTTGCACGGACTACAACTATGACGTATATCATGCCAGTTAGGGCACCTTGTGTTTACTGCACCTTGTGTCTACTGTTTACTTTTACTCATAGTCAGATTAAAATTCTTTATTGCCTATATTTATTGTAACATATTGTAGCAGCCTGAATATTCTACAAAGTATTCAGTAGTGCTAACTAACTGTTACTTTCCCTGTGTGTGTACAACGTGTGATTAACAGTGTTCCTTTGGATAGCCTAACAGTGTTCCTTTGGATAGCTCGCCCAGTCTAACGACGAGGTGAGGTGCTACTCTTCTCCGGCTGCAGTATGGATTACTAACAATGACATTGAGCCCTTTTTCCCTTTCTGGAGCGGTCCTTGAGTGGGACCAGTGGAGGTTGCCAGCAGGGGGCGGAGTGGCGGTGGTGGCAGGTGGAGCGGTGGAGAGAAGCAAGCAACGAGGAAGAGGGAGTTACCTGGAGGCAACGGTAGCAGGAAGCTCTCTTCGACATTGGACTTGACGGTGATCAGTCGCAGTTACAGTGGACGGGTACTCAAACGAGCCCGTGGAAGAAGTGACGTTGGAGAGCCCTGTCGGAGCGAGCGACGGGTGATGAGACATACTTGCTAGTGACGGGTTATCCTAGAAGTATCAGCGATAGTGTGTGAGTAAGAGAAACCGAACCCAAGGACTAACGTCTAGAGCTAACGAGACTAACGTCTAACGTTATCGGGTTATAGTAGTTACTGTGTGCGGTATAGTAGCATGCCGCTAACGGCTCCGTCTGACTTGAGTAGACTACCGGGCGCGAGGCGCTGAAGAGACCGGTGGTATAGCCAGCCACGTTGCGTTAGCAGTAACCGAATAGCAGGAGGGTGCGCCGAGACCCAAAGCTTAGCTGTGTTTAAGGTAGCCAAAGTATTAGCACGCGCGACAGCAGCAAGCCAGCAACAGCAGCGGTGGACGTTTCCCAGACGGTGCAGAGGACGCCTCTTCCCACCAGCAGAGGACGCCAAACAGCAAGCTCCGCCAGCTAACCACTGCCTGCTGTTCGCCCGGCCTGCTGGCTGTGCTCGCGGGATCGCCGACTCCATCTTGTCACCCGGACGAGCGGTGACAAGAGTGGCTCCGCCATCTTGGCTAAGTACTAACAGTACCACGTGTATCAACAGCAACGTCCATTGAAGTGAACGCTAACAACCAGTACCCCAAACAATTTAAGCCGGCTTAGGTTAGGTTTTCTTTGATAACGTGGGCCCACATTTATTGGTTATTTTGTTATTTGTTTATTTGACTGTTTGCTTCTGGAATTCCCAATGTGTCCACATTCTATGCCTGGGTTCCCCCAGTACAAGCGGGGTGGTTTAATGTATTGAGCACTCGGTGCCTATGGTGGGAAGAGCTTCCCCTACATTGATAACAAGAGCACCCGGTGCCATATATTAAGAATTAACGTTGTAATGTATAACCTGCCCAGGCTTCACTAAAAGTAGACCTAATCGGGATCATTGTGTCCAGCTGCAAGCCCTCCAGAACGACGTTCCGGGCCAAAGACGGGGGTACTTATAGGTCCAATACTATAGTATCCTACTACCCAGTGTCTGTGTACTACTACTCCCACAAGCAGGGATAATCCACCCTTCTACAATATAATATAACCAATAGGGCATACAGACCCTCATCTCCACCATTGCTTACACTTTTTATTTTCTTCTCGTATTACGTTTTATTGCCTATATTTATTATTTATATATTTAACTATTACCCTGCCCATACCTGTACCTCCCCCCTACCACATGCTGCTATGATGCCCGAATTTCCTCAAGGGGATCAATAAAGGAATATCTTATCTTATCTTATTTAAATGTTAACTTTTTTTTAAATTTTATCTTTATTTAACCAGGCAAATCAATTAAAAACAGATTCTTATTTACAATGATGGCCTGGCAAGAGATAACGCCTCTTGAAAGGAGGGGGGTTAAGCATAGCCGACATACTGTAGCTAAACGACAGCCGCAATGCAAACTTTTACAGACCAAACTAAAAGCACAACAATCTTAAAAATGTAAAGGACAAAGGGACACGTCCAAATATACCAGACCAGCAATATACAGTTATAACATATAACACTGCACCTCGACTCTGGAACTCCCTCCCTCAGACCATCAGACACTCCCCCACACTCTCCATCTGCAAATCCTGCCTCAAAACCCACCTGTTCTCCCTAGCCTTCAACCTTCCCCAACCTTAACCCCCCCCCCCTCCAACCTGTTTGATGTTTGTTACTGTCGCTCTATGTTTCTGTGTATCTCATGCTGTTTTCCCTGTTTCCCCTGTGGTCCTGTGTTCCTTTTGTTTCTTTGTTTTTCTCTGTTTCTCTGCCTAATGTCAGCGACTTCTGGTTCCTGGGAAGCGCTATACAAATTAAATGAATTATTATTATTATTTGCAGCATATCTTCCATTTACTCATGACAACAAGCAGAACAATAGAAACAAGCACAGCGAACAGAGAGTAGCACAGTTGGGGGTGTTACTGGGTTGAGAAAGAGTTGCAGGAATCAGTACAAAATTTCATAAGAGAGTGCTTGAATGCTGACTTATCTTATCTTACCTCCGAGAGCTTCCCGGATGTGGTCCAGGGTGGGGTGGGGCTTGTTCCTCAGCAGGGTGTACATGGACATCACCATCCCCGGGGTGCAGAACCCACACTGGGAGCCGTGGGCCTTGGCTATACGCTCCTGTGAAGCAGGAAGTGACCTCATGTTTAAAGCTATACGCTCCTGTGAAGCAGGAAGTGACCTTGTGTTAAAAGCTATACGGTCCTGTGAAGCAGGAAGTGACCTCATGTTAAAAGCTATACGCTCCTGTGAAGCAGGACATGACCTCATGTTAAAAGCTATACGCTCCTGTGAAGCAGGACGTGACCTCATGTTAAAAGCTATACGCTCCTGTGAAGCAGGACGTGACCTCATGTTAAAAGCTATACGCTCCTGTGAAGCAGGAAGTGACCTCATGTTAAAAGCTATACGCTCCTGTGAAGCAGGACATGACCTCATGTTAAAAGCTATACGCTCCTGTGAAGCAGGACGTGACCTCATGTTAAAAGCTATACACTCCTGTGAAGCAGGACGTGACCTCATGTTAAAAGCTATACGCTCCTGTAAAGCAGGAAGTGACCTCATGTTAAAAGCTATACGCTCCTGTAAAGCAGGACGTGACCTCATGTTAAAAGCTATACGCTCCTGTGAAGCAGGACGTGACCTCATGTTAAAAGCTATACGCTCCTGTGAAGCAGGAAGTGACCTCATGTTAAAAGCTATACGCTCCTGTGAAGCAGGACGTGACCTCGTGTTAAAAGATATACGCTCCTGTGAAGCAGGAAGTGACCTCGTGTTAAAAGATATACGCTCCTGTGAAGCAGGAAGTGACCTCATGTTAAAAGCTATACGCTCCTGTGAAGCAGGACGTGACCTCATGTTAAAAGCTATACGCTCCTGTGAAGCAGGAAGTGACCTTGTGTTAAAAGATATACGCTCCTGTGAAGCAGGAAGTGACCTCGCGTTAAAAGATATACGCTCCTGTGAAGCAGGAAGTGACCTTGTGTTAAAAGCTATACGCTCCTGTGAAGCAGGACGTGACCTCATGTTAAAAGCTATACGCTCCTGTGAAGCAGGAAGTGACCTCATGTTAAAAGATATACGCTCCTGTGAAGCAGGAAGTGACCTCATGTTAAAAGCTATACGCTCCTGTGAAGCAGGAAGTGACCTCATGTTAAAAGCTATACGCTCCTGTGAAGCAGGACGTGACCTCATGTTAAAAGCTATACGCTCCTGTGAAGCAGGAAGTGACCTCGTGTTAAAAGCTATACGCTCCTGTGAAGCAGGAAGTGACCTCATGTTAAAAGCTATACGCTCCTGTGAAGCAGGACGTGACCTCATGTTAAAAGCTATACGCTCCTGTGAAGCAGGACGTGACCTCGTGTTAAAAGCTATACGCTCCTGTGAAGCAGGACGTGACCTCGTGTTAAAAGATATACGCTCCTGTGAAGCAGGAAGTGACCTCATGTTAAAAGCTATACGCTCCTGTGAAGCAGGACGTGACCTCATGTTAAAAGTTATACGCTCCTGTGAAGCAGGAAGTGACCTCATGTTAAAAGCTATACACTCCTGTGAAGCAGGACGTGACCTCATGTTAAAAGCTATACGCTCCTGTGAAGCAGGAAGTGACCTCATGTTAAAAGCTATACACTCCTGTGAAGCAGGACGTGACCTCATGTTAAAAGCTATACGCTCCTGTGAAGCAGGACGTGACCTCGTGTTAAAAGATATACGCTCCTGTGAAGCAGGAAGTGACCTCGTGTTAAAAGATATACGCTCCTGTGAAGCAGGAAGTGACCTCATGTTAAAAGCTATACGCTCCTGTGAAGCAGGACGTGACCTCATGTTAAAAGCTATACGCTCCTGTGAAGCAGGAAGTGACCTTGTGTTAAAAGATATACGCTCCTGTGAAGCAGGAAGTGACCTCGCGTTAAAAGATATACGCTCCTGTGAAGCAGGAAGTGACCTTGTGTTAAAAGCTATACGCTCCTGTGAAGCAGGACGTGACCTCATGTTAAAAGCTATACGCTCCTGTGAAGCAGGAAGTGACCTCATGTTAAAAGATATACGCTCCTGTGAAGCAGGAAGTGACCTCATGTTAAAAGCTATACGCTCCTGTGAAGCAGGAAGTTACCTCATGTTAAAAGCTATACGCTCCTGTGAAGCAGGACGTGACCTCATGTTAAAAGCTATACGCTCCTGTGAAGCAGGAAGTGACCTCGTGTTAAAAGCTATACGCTCCTGTGAAGCAGGAAGTGACCTCATGTTAAAAGCTATACGCTCCTGTGAAGCAGGACGTGACCTCATGTTAAAAGCTATACGCTCCTGTGAAGCAGGACGTGACCTCGTGTTAAAAGCTATACGCTCCTGTGAAGCAGGACGTGACCTCGTGTTAAAAGATATACGCTCCTGTGAAGCAGGAAGTGACCTCATGTTAAAAGCTATACGCTCCTGTGAAGCAGGACGTGACCTCATGTTAAAAGCTATACGCTCCTGTGAAGCAGGAAGTGACCTCATGTTAAAAGCTATACACTCCTGTGAAGCAGGACGTGACCTCATGTTAAAAGCTATACGCTCCTGTGAAGCAGGAAGTGACCTCATGTTAAAAGCTATACACTCCTGTGAAGCAGGACGTGACCTCATGTTAAAAGATATATACGCTCCTGTGAAGCAGGAAGTGACCTTGTGTTAAAAGCTATACGCTCCTGTGAAGCAGGACGTGACCTCATGTTAAAAGCTATACGCTCCTGTGAAGCAGGACGTGACCTCATGTTAAAAGCTATACGCTCCTGTGAAGCAGGACGTGACCTCATGTTAAAAGCTATACGCTCCTGTGAAGCAGGAAGTGACCTCATGTTAAAAGCTATACGCTCCTGTGAAGCAGGACGTGACCTCGTGTTAAAAGATATACGCTCCTGTGAAGCAGGAAGTGACCTCATGTTAAAAGCTATACGCTCCTGTGAAGCAGGACGTGACCTCATGTTAAAAGCTATACGCTCCTGTGAAGCAGGAAGTGACCTCATGTTAAAAGCTATACGCTCCTGTGACGCAGGACGTGACCTCGTGTTAAAAGATATACGCTCCTGTGAAGCAGGAAGTGACCTCATGTTAAAAGCTATACGCTCCTGTGAAGCAGGAAGTGACCTCATGTTAAAAGCTATACGCTCCTGTGAAGCAGGACGTGACCTCATGTTAAAAGCTATACGCTCCTGTGAAGCAGGAAGTGACCTCATGTTAAAAGCTATACGCTCCTGTGACGCAGGACGTGACCTCGTGTTAAAAGATATACGCTCCTGTGAAGCAGGAAGTGACCTCATGTTAAAAGCTATACGCTCCTGTGAAGCAGGACGTGACCTCATGTTAAAAGATATATACGCTCCTGTGAAGCAGGAAGTGACCTTGTGTTAAAAGCTATACGCTCCTGTGAAGCAGGACGTGACCTCATGTTAAAAGCTATACGCTCCTGTGAAGCAGGACGTGACCTCATGTTAAAAGCTATACGCTCCTGTGAAGCAGGAAGTGACCTCATGTTAAAAGCTATACGCTCCTGTGAAGCAGGACGTGACCTCATGTTAAAAGCTATACGCTCCTGTGAAGCAGGAAGTGACCTCGTGTTAAAAGATATATACGCTCCTGTGAAGCAGGAAGTGACCTCGTGTTAAAAGCTATACGCTCCTGTGAAGCAGGAAGTGACCTCATGTTAAAAGCTATACGCTCCTGTGAAGCAGGAAGTGACCTCATGTTAAAAGCTATACGCTCCTGTGCAGCAGGAAGTGACCTCATGTTAAAAGCCATACGCTCCTGTGAAGATGTGGGCAAAGCCAGTCACACCACACTCTTATTTATTTTTTAAAATCTTTTTCCCCCCTTTTTCCGTACTTTTTCTCCCATCCCAATGTTAGTCATTATGCCAATTCCCTTCCTGGTCGTTGCGCACTTACCCCCTACCGTCGGTCTGGGAGGGTGAAGACTACCACACGCTTCCTCCGATACATGTGGAGTCAGCCAACCGCTTCTTTTCACCTGACAGCGAGGACTCTCACTGGGGGAGCGTAACGCGTGGGAGGATCACACTACCTCCCCCAGTTATTTTCCCTGCTGAACAGGCGCCCCGACCGACCAATAGGAGTCGCTGTTTACAACGACCAGGATACACACCCCACCGGCTTCCCACCCTCTAACACTGCCAATCGTGTTAGTATGGATGACCGACCAAGCCGGAGGCACCGCTGACAGCTGGATTCGATCCCAGTGTCTCTGCGGTGGTGGACAGACACTTAGTCCGCTGCGCTACCCAGCCGCCCCCACACCACATCTTATAATCTATATTCTCAGATTTTTGTCCTGCTGCTCCTCCCAGAGCGGTCCCACCACACACACAGGTAAGGTATCAAAATGACCGCCTTGCTCCAACTCCAACTTTGAAACGTTTCACATAAAAAAATCTACTTTAAATAGGAATGAATGGTGGAAAATATGTAGCAGAATTTTTTTTTTGCACCTTTTTGTAAATTGCAACAGTCAGAGGTGTCAATCAACTCAGGACAGACTTCTACATTAATTGGTCTATGACAGGTTAACCACGCCCCTTTATGAAGCCACACCCCCATTCTGAACCCATGCCCCTTTTCATATCTTATGAACCGTTTGTTGTGACTTGCGGGTTGCACCACCATAGTGGAACAGCCAACTGTGAGTGAGTGAGTGAGTGAGTGAGTGAGTGAGTGAGTGAGTGAGTGAGTGAGTGAGTGAGTGAGGGAGTGAGTGAGTGAGTGAGTGAGTGAGTGAGTGAGTGAGTGAGTGAGTGAGTGAGTGAGTGAGTGAGTGAGGGAGTGAGTGAGTGAGTGAGTGAGAGTGTGAGTGAGTGAATGAGTGAGTGAGTGAGTGAGTGAGTGAGTGAGTGAGTGAGTGAGTGAGTGAGTGAGTGAGTGAGTGAGTGAGTGTGTGAGTGAGTGAGTGAGTGAGTGAGTGAGTGAGTGAGTGAGTGAGTGAGTGAGTGAGTGAGTGAGTGAGTGAGTGGGTGAGTGAGTGGGTGAGTGGGTGAGTGACTGAGTGACTGAGTGGGTGAGTGACTGAGTGGGTGAGTGAGTGAGTGGGTGAGTGGGTGAGTGACTGAGTGGGTGAGTGAGTGGGTGAGGAGTGGGTGAGTGAGTGAGTGAGTGAGTGAGTGAGTGAGTGAGTGAGTGAGTGAGTGAGTGAGTGAGTGAGTGAGTGAGTGAGTGAGTGAGTGAGTGAATGAGTGAGTGAGTGAGTGAGTGAGTGAGTGAGTGAGTGAGTGAGTGAGTGAGTGAGTGAGTGAGTGAGTGAGTGAGTGAGAGAGAGAGAGAGAGAGAGAGAGAGAGAGAGAGAGAGAGAGAGAGAGAGAGAGAGAGAGAGAGAGAGAGAGAGAGACCTTCACCTGAACAGGGTGAAGCTTGCTCTTGGTGCTCCCGATGCCCTCCACCGTAACCACGGCAGCACCGTGCAGGGTGACGACAGGCTGCAGACAGGCGTTGACGGTGTAGTGGCTGAGTCCAAAGGTCACGGACAAACTGGCATTACTCTTCTTTGACCTTTCCCGTAAACAGCATTCAAAGCACCAAGACGCTATTCTATCATATTAACCACCCTCACATGGAGAGATACATTTTGTACTGTAGTCTATTCAATTGGACATATAAATAATCTATACTGTAGATATATACTGTCTTAAAGGTGTTATGGTTCAAACATTTAAAAAAAAAATAATACATTCACAGAGCTTTTAGAAAGGTGCAGAATAAAAGTATTGTTTTCCCCCTAAATATTATGTATCATTAAAAAAAATTTCCAGGTCCAAAATGAATGTTGTTGTTTGCATGTTGCCTGCATGTATCCCCTCCCTACTTCCCATTTCCTGTAACCGTCTGTAGTGTGGTAGTGAAAGGGTTAACCTTATGTAGTGTGGTAGTGAAAGGGTTAACCTATAGAGTGACCTGTTTTAGTCTACATCTTGCACTGTGTATGTCAGTATATGTCGAGCTGTACTGTCAAGTTGTATAACACATTCCTGTGCATTCCTTGCATCGTCGAATAAAGCGATTCTGGTTCAGATATTGTATCGCACTGTATTACTTCAGAAGGATCCGCCCCTTCCTGACAAAAGAAGCCACTCAACTCCTCGTCCATGAGTCATGTCTCGCCTCGATACCTGCAATGCACTACTAGCTGGTCTACCAACCACCGCCACCTGACCAAGCCTCTCATACAGAACGCAGCGGCCCGCCTGATCTCCAACCTACCAAAGTCAGCCCATGTCACCCCACTTCTCAGGGACCTGCACTGGCTCCCCAACGCCGCACGAATCCGCTTCAAGGTCCTCGACCTGCATATTGCACAGCGAAGGGAACGGCTCGCGCCTAACTCCGGTCAATGGTCTCTAACTAGACACCCTCAAGACCCCTACGCTCTGCATCTTCTGGCCTCCTCAGACCCACTCCTATCCGAGCTCCGGGAGGGTCATCAAGGAGAAGCCGGCTATTCTCTGTCCTCGCTCCACAATGGTGGAACAAACTTCCCACCACAGTTAGGACAGCCGAAATTCGACTAATTGGATGCCGTAGAATAAAAACACACCAAAAACTAAAAGAAAACTAAAAACAAAAACCACACTAACCTTTGTACTGTTTTTTACTATCATGCTATCATACTCCTATCTTCCTTGCCTACTGTATATTACTACCTACTATGCTAATATGTCTTTACTACTATGCATTCAAGACTAGCACCCAAGTTTCGACACGGTTTGACAGACATTGTTACTCAGCTGAAAGAGTTGTACCCTTCCTGCTGACCTGTTGTACAGAGCGCTTTGGTCACTTCGGATAAGAGCGTGAGATAAATGACAAAATGTAAATGTTAATGTATTAAATGCCCCATCTCAATCATCGCCCCTCTTTCCTTGATCCTCTAATCATAACCATTGATTCCCTCTGACAAAATGTGCAATGGTTGTGATTGTACAATCACGGAAATAGGGTGTAACCCTTTCACTGCCCCGCGACAACGGGTTAACCCTTTCACAACGTTAGCTTGCTGCTATCGGCCGAGGACGGCCGTTAGCTTAATGCTACACTGTTGAACGTGCTTTGATTATAACATGTTTTAAACACTCTTGACTACGACGTCATCTTTGACAGAGGATGTTCGTCGAACCTGCCCTGAGCCAGGACGGCAAGGACTGCGTCAACAAGGGGGACCGTAGCGGCGGGATGGAGCGGCGACGCTGCCCAGGTCGACAACACAGAACGGCTGTGTTTACTACGGTGCCTTGTTAGAGACTGCAGTTTCGCTTGATCTGCGCTCAAGGTAGGCAAGGTCTGACCAGACCTTGAGCACTTCTTCTTGCTTTCCCTTCTAAATGTTTTGTAAATAACGATGTTTTCCAAAACGAGTGTTGCTGCACTACATTTAGGATACGATGCGAGTTATGTGTGAATTGTCTTGTCACTGGTATTTAGCTTCTCCATGCAAATCGGGTTGTTTGTTACAGATGTGAAAATGATCTGGTTTGTTGTGTTGAGAAACATTATGTGTGTTTATGTACTGTGTACTCACAACTAAGGGGGTTAAACTAACCTATAAAGCTATGCTTAGTGACATATGAGTAAATAATGATTCTTTTCTCAGCCTGTAATGACAATGAACAGTGTGTTCACATATTAACAGGTTTACCTGTTCAACTGGCCGTATTAAGGGTAAAGTAGGAGGGTTGTGTTTCCCCCCGGTTCCCTGGGGACTTCTTCATCCTCCTCTCAGACATGTTGTTACACTATATTGTGTCACTGTGTGGTAAGGATATGATGTAACCCTTAGCTTGATTGCTGAGGTTGTGCTAAAACTGCTTGAGGAACTTTATTTTCCCAAAGGAAAAGATTGTTTGGTCGCTTTTCGTGTGTGCTTAGCAAGGCCTGTGGCCGATACTAATCGAGAATTATGTATTCTCTCATTATGAAAAACGGCGTTCCTCTGTAGAGTGTTTTTGCCATTTTTTGTAGGTGATGATGGGTTGTGTGTGTCATGTGACCTACAACTGGGTTGGGCTGGCCACAGAAGCACATGTGTAAGTTTGGTACCGGGGCTCTTGGAGAGCCCTCTCTATTCTGTGTTTTTTCCTTAGTAAAAATCAGATAGCAGGTTAGCACATGCGCTGTGTGAAGCTGTTAGACGCTTCATGGAGCTGACTATGACTGTGTCATACTTTCTTTTTGTCATTACATCGTATCATGGGTGTGGGGTCGTAAAGGGGTGAACTGGTAACCTTTCCTCCCCCTTTTTTCTGTTGGTCAGGGGTAAACCCACCTGTCCTTCAAGGTTCCTGTCACGTTGCGGTTCGGCATGTTACAGGTGAGGGGGGGGGAGTTTCCTGGTCCCACGCCCTGGAATATTGGGCGTGTGCACCGCAGAAATTCCCCCGCCATAGAGTACGTCACTGTGCGCGTCTCTGTTGGTAGGACTTCCGTGTGCTGTTCAGGTCCATGTGATGGATCTGTTTCGGGGGGTGGTCAGGGCTCCTCCTCACGAAGCTCCTATTTGGGCCTTCTGTGAGTTGGGACTCTCCTTCCATGTGAGGGAGCCTCCTTCAGAGTACAAAGCCTCCTCCTCAGATTGTCAAGGTGAGTGGAACCTCAAGAAGGAGTCCTACTCTATTGTGTGTGTATTCGATTCAATTCGATTATTGAGTGTGTATGGGTTCAGTGCCTCCTCCCCGGAGAGCCCTGAAACCGATTTTTTACATGGCTCGAGGTGCAATATATTCTTTTCAATCTGTACAGCTCGCGTGGGAAGTCTCTCTGGGGATTTCCGTCTCCTTCCTATGGGAGGGTGGTGGGATGTAAAAATGTGAATTTTTTTTACCCCCGGCTGTGTAGACTGGGATACATACTGTTGGTGCTTCCTTCTTTTCTATTAAAAAGAGTTGGAGTTAGGGAGCATCACACCCCTCTTGTCGTTCCCCTGGGCGCCTTGGGGATTCAATGACAGGTCTAAATAGCCTGTTCATTGATGTGGTTGTGTCCCGACGCACGCATAGTGCTAGCTCGGGGTGTTCTGTAATCAGGCGACTGACTGGCACGCCTTGGTTGCTTGAGGTTAAAACGGCGTTTTTATAAACCAACTGGGATGGAGGTTTTTCCTCTTCCGACGACCTGTTTTGGTTATCGACGGATTCTCGTTCATATCTGGGGGATGATGACGGAATGGATCTGAACATATGTAGAGGGGTCTTACGCCCTGGGGATGGGCCACCAGGCGCGGTTCGCCCCGAACGTCTGGGTGGCGCCTTCTTTTCATGTTTAAGATCAACACGCGTATCTGCCCCTTCTCCTGGAGTAGGCATGTCGGCGTGGTTAGGGCACGGGACTGGTTCTGGTCACGCTGGTCCGGATCAGTTAAACCCGTTGTCCACCGGGGATGCAGATCTGCTGTTCTGGTACCCTGAGGGACTTGGGCTTTTTTCAGGGGGAAAAATGCCAGGTCGGTCCGGGTGTCACAGGGTTAAGCGCTATGGAGACCCTAGTTGGGTAAATGTTTTACTCTGCACTGTCGTAATGGCTTACGGCCATGCCAACCTGTACATGCTCGATCTCGTCAGATCTCGGCCGCTACGCAGGTTGGTCCTGGTTAGTACTTGGTTGGGAGACCGCCTGGGAATACCAAGTACGGTGTGCTTGGGGCTGGTTCTCCATTCTTTTCGCTCCTCTCTCACGCATGGCGAAGAGGGGCCTGTTGGGGTGGTCTTTGACCTCCTCTGGTGACCCTGTGCTTCCCGTATCGCCGGGCCCGGTCCGAAGTAATGTTTCGTCGACCCGTAGGCCTGGGTTAACCCTTTTTTGAAAACTGAAACACTTGTACTGCGGTATAGCCGGTGTATACCCGCAGGTGTGTTTTGGAGTTTTTTCTTGAGGGGTTATAGGAACAACCACCGCATTGGGTAACACCAAGGTGGTTGATTCCCTGGTGTGTTGGAGCAGTGTCAACTCCCGGGTTACCCGGTTGAGGGTGCCCCTGCACGTTCATGACGTCTGCCAATCGTGTCAGCCTTCTCTGCCTCAACCCCTCTGGGTGGGTTTTTTTTAAATGGAGGCTTGGTCGTGCAACAACGCCAGCATACGCCCCTTCCGCCGGGGTGGCTGTTTTCAGCTGACTCCTTTGGCGCCTGTCTCGTCTCCAGGCTCGGGTTAACAGCCTGTTGCCTGGTTTTTCCCCGGTGCGCTGCCTGCTTCCGTTGGTTAACCTTTTTTGTGTGCTTACGGCCATGCTGACTACCTGTTCTGCAGGGTCGGTGTGCCAGGCGGTGTACTATTGGGGGGACAGGGCCCGCTCGGCTGAGGGGCCTTTGTCCGAATACGCTGGCGATGTGGGGGGCGGGGTCACTAAGTGCCCACCTGGTGGGGTCTTGATGCTGGCATCATGGACTTCTCCGGGCCCCCGTTCCAGGGGGTCCAGTCCCTTTGGTGGGTCTGGGCCTTCCTTCGTGCTCCGCTGCTACGGCCTTGCCACGGGGTTGGGTTTGCCCTTGACCCCGTGATTCTGGGGGCAGTAACGAGGTTGTTCCCTCCGTTCGTTCCCGGGTGGCATGCGGGTTGTGCGTGTGTGTAGTCGTGGGGTCAGGCCACGGTCTGCTCACCCTGTGCGTTGAGTTGCTTGAGTGCCTCTTCGCACGGTCAGGTCCGTCGCCCTCCCGGGGACCTCCAATAGGGGGGGTGCCCTCCATTAGGGGGGGTCCGGGGGGGCTCGGCCCTCCCTGTTCTGATGGTTGTGGGGGGCCTCAGCGGGGTTCATTTGTCGAGCTTCTAGCTCCCGCTCAGCTCCTGTTATGCAATAGACGCTGAGCGGGAGCTAGTACGACACAGAACGTTAGGTTATGTATATAACCAAGTTCTGTTAATACTAGTGACGCTCAGCGTCTAGACGCCGCTGCGGCCCTTGATTTTTCATTGTGGTGAAATTTGTTGGGAAGGAGATGAGTGTGTGGTCCCATCCCTGCTTATGTAGGTAAGCGGATGGGGGTGTGGCCAGATGAATGCTGGCATGTAAAGGTACATTTTGAAATGTATTCAGTGTATATACGCTGAAGCGAGATATATGCAATAGACGCTGAGCGTCACTAGTATTAACAGAACTTGGTTATATACATAACCTAACGTTATGTTTTGTGTTTTCTGTTGTCTTTCTGTGTGGACCCCAGGAAGACTAGCTCGCCACTTAGGTGACAGCTAATGGGGATCCTTTTAAACAATAAACAATCTATCTGCACCCCCGTCTTTGGCCCGGAACGTCGTTCTGGAGGGCGGGCAGCAGGAGCGGATGGGGCCCAGGGTTTACTAACCTGGGGGGTGGTACTCTGGTCCTCCTCGCCTTCCAAGGCGGTCAGCAGTAGCTCCCCACACACTCTCACTTCCCCCATACCTCCGTCAGCAAGACCGACGGCTTCTCAGTTACAGTGGGTGACAATATTGTCACAAGGAAAGAAGATATTACCTACCTGGGTTCCATCCTAGAGGCAAATCTTTCCTGTGACAAAATGGCATCCAATGTAATAAAAAAAGTCAACCAACGAACTCGATTCTTGTACCGGATCTCCTCACTGGTAAACAAGAATACCCTGAAGACTCTAGCAGGAGCACTCATTCAAGGGTACTACGACTATGCTTGCACCTCATGGTACCAAAGCACCTCAAAGGCGCTAAAAACAAAATTACAAACATCTCAAAACAAACTGGTCAGACTACTGCTTGACCTTACTCCTAGAACCCACCTCACCCCTGCCCACTTTGACAACCTAGGATGGCTTAGAGTAGACGACAGAGTACAGCAACTTGCAATGGGCCTGGTCTACAAGATACACTACACGACCAAGGTACCCATGTACATGTCAAAATACTTCCCAAAGGTCAGTGAATACCACGATCACAACACCAGAGGGAGCTCCACAAATCATGTTAAACCCAGATTCGGCTCAAACAAGGGACTAAACACGTTTCGCAATTATGCCACATCAATGTGGAACGCCCTACCCAAAGCTGTAAAGGAATGTGAATCACTACCCACT
>NC_140165.1:104545133-104568553 GCF_963971535.1 Notolepis coatsorum
CACACACACACACACACACACACACACACACACACACACACACTCCTGTCTGCAACAGCGGGGGAGTCAGACTGAGAGAGAAGCAGCGCTGTTTTAAGTGAGCATGGTCTATTGAATTGATTGATTGGTTGATTGCTAATTTTATTACTGTACCCCTGGTTTCCAACTGGTTAAGTTTAGGCTAAAAGAAATAAATAAAAAAATAGGGCGAAGAAAACGTTTTTTTCCTATAGGGCAAAGAAAACGTTTTAATTTGTTTTACCTACTTTATATAGAAGCATCTAAGAATGAAGTTCTATGGAAAGTAGGTCTGCATTCCCTTAACAATTGTGTGTATTGAGCCGTACTGTATTGTACCCATTCTGCATCTGGTAATAAAATTTTCAATCAATCATTCCAATAATACACAGTTGGATGTGTTAGTTGGTTGGATGCACTTCAAGCTGCTTCCACATGAGGCAACTTCTCTCAATCATTCCAATAATACACAGTTGGATGTGTTAGTTTGGTTGGATGCACTTCAAGCTGCTTCCACATGGAGGCAACTTGTCTTTTTTGTAGTTGTGGGAACTACTTTTTCTGGCGGATGGTTTTTTCAATAAATCTTCGATTAATGTGTGTTTATTGTATAGAAATAAGGTTGGATGAATCTGGCAGTTGTATAAAAGCTTTACACCACTTGTAGTCGTGATTTGTGACCAATAAACCATGCCTAGGGGGGTCTAACAACCCTCGGCTGCGCCTCGGGCCTAACGACCACCCCTAGGCATGGTTTATTGGTCACAAACCACTCCTGCGCGTGATGTAATGCTTAATTATACACACACAGGAGAAGTAACAAGTTAGTCAGCACTTCTGAATACTTAGCAGAATATTCAGGATGCTACAATTACATACAATGTATCCATGTCTGTAGCTACTGTAAATGCTAAAAAAAATAAAAAAGTAACAAAATTAACTTTTTAGCTTTAGATTTAAAAAACTACCAGCCAGAGATATTTTTTACTGGCCAAAAATTATAAATAGTCAGGTACAAGATTTTTTAAATAATATTATGATGATACGATATGGACCTAGTAGTTGGGTCATCTATGGCACTTCGTTTAGCCAGGGTGTATTTTTAAAAAAGGCGGGGGAAATTTGTGAGAGACCAAAATCCAAAATGGCTGCAGTGGAAATTAACTTTTTAATGGTTTTACCTACAATGATGCACAATACATGGTACCAGCCCCCTCTCAGTCATGTACCAGCCCCCTCTTAGTCATGTACCAGCCAGCCCCCTCTCAGTCATGTACCAGCCCCCTCTCAGTCATGTACCAGCCAGCCCCCTCTCAGTCATGTACCAGCCTCCTCTCAGTCATGTACCAGCCCCCTCTCAGTTATGTACCAGCCCCCTCTCAGTCATGTACCAGCCCCCTCTCAGTCATTTACCAGCCAGCCCCCTCTCAGTCATGTACCAGCCAGCTCCCTCTCAGTCATGTACCAGCCCCCTCTCAGTCATGTACCACCAGCCAGCCCCCTCTCAGTCATGTACCAGCCCCCTCTCAGTCATGTACCAGCCAGCCCCCTTTCAGTCATGTACCATAGCCCCCTCTCAGTCATGTACCAGCCCCCTCTAAGTCATGTACCAGCCCCCTCTCAGTCCTGTATACCAGCCCCCTCTCAGTCATGTACCAGCCAGCCCCCTCTCAGTCATGTACCAGCCAGCCCCCTCTCAGTCATGTACCAGCCAGACCCCTCTCAGTCATGTACCAGCCAGCCCCCTCTCAGTCATGTACCAGCCAGCCCCCTCTCAGTCATCTACCAGCCCCCTCTCAGTCATGTACAACCAGCCAGCCCCCTCTCAGTCATGTACCAGCCAGCCCCCTCTCAGTCATGTACCAGCCCCCCTCTCAGTCATGTACCTGCACGACTGGCGGGGGGGGGGGGGGGCCGAAAGATGCGTCGGCCCACCGGGTACGTCGGCCCACCGGTACGCCAGATGGCCAGTCCAGGCCTGCTCCCAGTCCTGAGAGGGACGCAGGGACGATCTGATGGTTGACTGTGTCGAAGGCTGCAGACAGGTCTAGGAGAATCAGGACAGAGGAGAGGCTTTTTGCTTTTGCTAAGTGAAGTGCCTCTGTGACCGCAATAAGGGGAGTCTCTGTAGAGTGACCAGTCCTGAAGCCTGACTGGTTAGGGTCTAGGACTAGGAGGTCATTCTGTAACAGATAATCAGTAAGTTGGTTGGATACAGCACGTTCAAGTGTTTTAGACGGTCTTTCACCGTCGACTAAAGAAGCACTTCTTCAACCATTATCTGATTTTTTTTTTTTTTTAATTAAAATAAAAATCTAACCCTAACTAACCTTACTGTCATGCACTTGTCCTAATAAACTAACCTACACTGCACTCAACACTTTGATGAACATTGTTACTCAGCTGATAGAGTTGTGTCCTTCCTGATGACTTGTCGTACAGAACTTTAAATGTAAATGTAAGGAGATAAGAGAGACCAGACGATAGTTGTCTATGACAGTGGGGTTCATGTTTTTTTTTTATGAGCGGTGTGACTCTGGCTTGTTTTATGGAGGTGGGGACCACCCCAGAGTTGAGGGAGGAGTTGATGGTTGCAGTTAGAAATGGGAGAATGTCTGGTGCTATGGTCTGGAGGAGTGGGAGGGTAACTGGTCTAGCTGGCATGTAGTGGGACGGTTTGACGTTACCAGTGTCAGGGTCTCTGCGTCTGTAATGGGAGAGAAAGATGACAGAATGAAGGATGAGGTTCTCTATTCAGTATTTGGAATGGGTGGGGGTTGGGAGAAGGAGGTGCGGATGTTCTCCACTTTTTCTTCAAAGAAGATTGCAAAGTCTTCGGCAGAGAGAGATGAAGGGGGAGGGGGTGGGGGGGGGAGTGAGGAGGGAGGACATGGTAGCATGCAGTTTGCAAAGGTTCTTGGCAGAGTAGTCAGGGAAATAAATAAAAAAACTTGGAATAAATTCTTTACCAAGAAATGTCTTGATTGATTCATTGATTGATTCATTGGTTGATTGATTGATTGATTGATTGATTGATTGATTGATTGAAAATTGTATTAACAGATTGCAGAATGGGTACAATACAGTACAGCTCGCTCAATACACACAATTGTTTCGTCTTGTTTACATCAGGGTCCCCCATTTTCAATTCATCATAACATATATGACATACATGACATACAGATAGACAATACTGCTACATCTAGACATTTATGACATACCAGATCTACAAATACAGTACTGTTTGGGATACAAAAAAGAGTCTAAAAAAGAGAGTATATACATTTGAGGGGGAAGAAACTGTACATTGGAGGAGGTTGGGTAGGTGGGGTGAGGGGGGGGGGGGGGGGGTTGGGTAGGTTGGGTGGGGGGGTGGGGGAACTGTACATTGGAGGTGGTTGGGTGGGTGGGGTGGGGGGGGGGGGGGGGGGGGTTGGGTAGGCAGGGTGGGGGGGACTGTACATTGGAGGTTTGGACATTTACAGGGGCCAGTTTTGGATTGCAGTCTCCCGTAGGTGCTCTTTTAGAGAGGTTTTGAAGGTTGGTAGTGATTCACATTCCTTTACAGCTGTGGGTAGGGCGTTCCACATTGTTGTTGCATAATTGCGAAACGTGTTTAGTCCCTTGTTTGAGCCGAATCTGGGTTTAACATGATTTGTGAAGCTCCCTCTGGTGTTGTGGTCGTGGTATTCACTGACCTTTGGGAAGTATTTTGACATGTACATGGGTACCTTTCACCAATGTGTTCGTAAAGGTGTGTAATAACACATATAAAAATATTTAAATTCAACTCCCATAGGAAAACCTGTGACAGCTGCTGAAAGTTGGAGTACCCGGAACCGTATCTGTGAAAAATGTTAAATGTTTATTTTTGCCTTAAGCACCTTGTGAGGTGTCAAACTAGGTTTTTTTCATGATTCTGAATTGATTGCAAACATTTATTTTGTACTGAAACCACTCCTTGGTGGAAAAACGGCCACGCCCACTTTTACATGTAAATTAAAAAGTAGCTTTATTTCAATATCTCGAATATTAAGTTAGAAAATGTTACATGTATGTGCTTCCCCAGTGTGTCTTGTTCTCCATTTTGTTTCCTCCCTCCAGCCAGAACCCGTCCTCCACCATTGGTCCCTGCTAGCAGCACAGCACCGATTGGTGGATGGGTTTCAAGACGCCAAGACTCAATCAACAACCATCACCCACCACCCAATCATGGATCACCACACACCTGTTAAAACATGGCTTCTCCCTTCAGTCACTCTCTCTCTGGCATGAGGCTAGGCATTTGTGACATTGACTTTGATACTATTGCATTTGTTTATTGGCCTTTGTGTTTTTGGAAATTGCCTTGTGTGTGTAAGGGTAGTTTAGGTAATGTAATTTCTTTTACCATAGATTAGGTTGGTTTATTTGGAGAATAGTGGTGTTTGTTTGTTGCTTTGGCCTTGGCTCACCCTTGAGCTACATGTGCTTCCTTTGCATTTAACAATAAATAAATAAATATCAATAAATAAATAAATAAATAAATGGTCCGTCATTTCTTTCAACCAACTGTTATGTTACAGCCCTTTACCCTTTGACCACAGGGGTCGTAACAGAAAACAATACTTATCCACAATGTCAAATGCTTCATGAGTCAAGGTCTGAGTCTTCTCCAGACTCTAGTCTACACCATCAGGAATACAATTATTGCATGTACAGTAATTCCTTTACAATTTCCACATGCTGAGATACACTTGACGCCATTCTTCTTGCAGCTGCACCACTGGTTGCTGCAATCTCCATTACAATTATTACAGCCATGGGGTCTAGTGTTGGAACTGGCTCATAACCATGAACCATCCATCCATCACTGGTGTCCAAAGACATGCTCTGCAGCAGCATCCAGTCCCGGGTTTGGAGATAGGCACGGAGAGAATGCTGTGCAGCTGCACCTGTCTGTAGGTAGAGTCTCCGGTTGGATCAGCCCGGCCGCCTTCCGTGAGAACATTTTGTATCGTATTTCACCCAAAGTAGTACCCGGTGCGTGGTAAATGTGCTGGAAAATCACAATCCCAGCCCTGGTCACCGTGTCCTTAGTAGCATGTATGTCGAGGAAGATGACCATGTGTTCATCAATGTCCCCTGTTCAAAACCATGTAGCCATCCTCCATCAAATACCGGGCTGGACCAGGGCTGGTTAGTGAGGTCAAGTAAATCGGGAGAACTACTCAGAACAGGTTGAGGTAGAGCAGGTATGGTTTGATGTTGTAGGTCGGACAGAAGGCGGTATGAAGCTGATCCATGGGGCCAGTGGTGCTCATATCCAGAACAGTCGAATCTGTATATCGATATATCCACTCAGAAAGAAAGGGACAGGGGTACGAAAATCTCCCATGTCAGCAAAAAGCAGACATGGGAGCAAATAACAGACATCCTAACTGAACTAGACAGATTAAACTAAGGGTCTAGCCTAACTAAGGCTCTGTGGCCAGTGGATTTATTTTTTTACCCTAGGAATCGATAGGAGCCCCGCATTTTGTGAACACAGAGCATGAGCGTGCAAGTATCGTGAAATGAGATCGGATAGATAGAGCGGTAGGGAGGACAACATTTGTGTGATATGATCAAATCTTCTTTAGTTAGTATCCGTGCAGCCACATTTGCATGAGTTGGAGATTTCTGCTGCTTGAATTAGGTAGGCCTGAAAAAACACATTACAGTAATCGAGATGTGATGAAACAAATGCATGAATTAGGGTTTCAGCGTCGGACAGAGTTCAAATAGGGCACATTTTGCGATATTACGGAGATGGAAGAAGGCAATTTTGGTGACATTTTTAATATGTGCATTATGGTGGATCTCTGAGAGACATGACAAGTATCAAATTTGAGGGAGATGTCCTCAAACAGGCCTCTCTGATTAGGCGGGCCAACGACTAACATCTCAGTTTTATCTGCGTTAAGGAGCATAACATTTAGCAACATCCAGTTTTTAATGGCAAGCAGGCAAGCCTTGATATTTTTGGAGGAATCATTCGGCTTAAAAGGTAGGTATAATTGAGTGTCATCTGCATAAAATGTAAGTTAATGCCAAATTTGCATATGATATTGCAGAGGGGTAGCAAATAGCAAAGGGCCCAGGACAGAGCCTTGGGGGACACCGCATTGCACTGTGAAGGTCTCAGATGTTAAATCATTATAGACCACACAGTGTGTTCTATTGGTTAAATAAGATTTAAACCAAGCAAGGGCGTGACCCTGAATGCCAACAGGATTCTCAAGCTGACTCAGAAGAATGGAATGATCAACAGTCTCAAAGGCTGCACTAAGGTCAAGCGATAAGAACACAGAGGTTAAGTTAGAATCAAGAGAAGGCAGTAAGTTGTTTGGGACTTTGGTAAGCGCTGTTTCGGTGGAGTGGGCGGTTCTAAAGCCAGATTGAAAAGATTTGTGAAGGTTGTTACTTGATAGATGATCAGTAAGTTGCATTGTGACAATCCGTTCTAATATTTTGGATAAGAAGGGAAGATTGGAGATAGGTCTGTAATTTTTCAAGATTAGAGGGTCAAGGTTCGTTTTTTTAAGTAGTGGTTTAATAACAGCTGATTTAAAGGCCAAGGGCACCACGCTGGTAGACAGTGAAGTGTTGAAGATCTTAAGTAGGGCGGGACCTAAAGTTGGGAAAAGTTATTGGAGTTGCTGGAAGAGGGTCAAGCGAGGGTTTAGGCAGGATAGCTAATGGCTGGCTTTAGAGGGGAGGCCCATCGGAGCAGTAGCGGCTGCTGGTTCTCTCTCCACTAGGGGCGCTATACCAAAACATTTTGCAAACATGTACAGTACCACGCAACCGACTCATGGCAAGACGTGAGCGATTCGACTCACGCTCACGGCAATGAATCGGCTCTTATGAACGCGTCGCTCAGCTGTTACTACAACAACACACAACCAGTCAAATAAAGTATAGTCTAATTCACAACTTGAAACACAATATATAAATAGAAAAGTTAGAAACAAAACTCGCTCCGTCTCCAAACACACGCAGATCTCTCCCTCTCTCCTTCTCTCTCTCACACACAGCGCGACGTGGAATCGATTTGTTACACAATCAGACCTAGTATATGTAGTATTATATACCAAGAATAACTTCAGTATGAGTACAGGGCTGTACACATATTTTGCATATTGTTAAACGAGCCAAGGCTAGCTATTAAACTATCGATATGAATCGAAAATCTGGGACCCTGATGTAAACAAGACAAACGTCTTTCTCTGGTCTGCATCCCCTTAACAATTGTGTGTATTGAGCCGTACTGTATTGTACCCATTCTGCAATCTGTTAATAAAGTTTTCATTCATTCATTCATTCAAACATAGACGATATTGAACAAGCCATAATCCACGTATTTTCAATCCAAAAGAAAGAGAGAGAGAGAGAGAGAGAGAGAGAGAGAGAGAGAGAGAGAGAGAGAGAGAGAGAGAGAGAGAGAGAGAGAGAGAGAGAGAGAGAGAGAGAGAGAGAGAGAAAGAGAGAGAGAGAGAGAGAGACTCACTGTTTAGTTGACACGTCCAGGGCAGGAGGGCTTGCCTTGATAAAGTGTATAATCCACTGTTGATGTATTCCAGACCACTGTCCACTGTGTCCAGACTGCATCCGCCATATAGCTTGTTAGCCAAGTGTTAGCTTGTTAGCAGTTAGCACCACACAACACAAGTACTTCATTCCTTTGTCCATTTCCGCGTCGAACAGACTGCAAACTACCTGGCATTCTATCGCCATGCTCTATGACAAACTCTAACCTTAACCAACTTTGAAAGAGTGCCTAAGCTTAACAGTCTAAAGAACTTGCAGTCACGGCACGCTCTAAGACAAACAGCTGCATCTCACAACAACACAACTATCTCTACCACCAACGGACCAACCTAGGAATAAGCTAGAATTGGAACATTAGAAATTGGATTCGGCCAATCAGAGATCGTCTCTGTGAAATTCTGCTACGGAAAAAAATACTGGCGTCGGCCAATCAGAGAGCGTCTCCGCGAAATGCGGCTACAGAAATTCTTGACGCTACTGGCTAGACCGCTTCAAATCGCGCCCGGATTCCAACATAATAGTCATATTTCAACGCACAACGCGTTACGCACTGATTGGCTGTGACGGATACAGCGATCAAACCGTGACGCGCACTCAGAGTGCTATCGCGTCTAGCCCGGGCCGAGAAATACAAAAAAAAAAAAAAGTTAGTCACTTCCTGTTCAAGAAAACTAGTATTTTTTATTTTATATAATAACGTTATATTGTGCATTGGAAACACAAACATACTTAAAATGAGTAAATATTATTAATTTTAAACATGTTTATATTATTTATAGGGCTATAAAACAAAAAACTAAAAAAATATTTTTCTTGTTCTCTCATATAACCAGGGTAGGGCCTGAGGGGGGGCGGCGCCCGAGCGCCCCTAGTGGCGAGCCGCCACTGCATCGGAGGTTGGGAGGGACTCTGATTATTGAGTAAGCCATCAATTTCGTCCCTTATGAGATCAATTCTGTTGGTAAATAATTCAATGAAGTCATTGGCAGAGAACGCATAATTTAGCGCAGTTGGTTGTTTCTGAGTAAGTTTTGAAACTTCGAGTTGTTTTTATTTGATGATCCTGGAAAAATATAAGGTTTTGAGAGTGCCTTTTTGTATTCATGTAAACTGTCATTCCAGGCAAGGCGGAACACTTCGAGTTTGGTCAAACGACATTTATGTTCAAGTTTGCGGCATGCCTTTTTCATGGTACGAGTTTTCCTCCGTAAACCAGGGGGTTTGGTTTACTCAATAACTATCAAACTAAATGAATGTGTGCAAAACTGTTTAGAGTTTTTGGACGTGTGTGAGATTATGTGCAAAGTAAATCAACATAGTTTTTGGTGAAGTTTCCCCTTTAAGTAAATTGCTATAAATATACATTGTCATAACATTTCGGAGGAGAAGTAATCCAGAAGTAATTTAATGTAATCTAATTGCTTTAATCAGTTAAAATAATCCAATGGTTCACGTTATTACAAGATGAAGTATCTCATCAGTAATCTGTAATGGATTTAATTTAAAAAGGAATGTTCTCCACCCTGCATATGGGTCTGGGAGAACCCTACCCACTAACCCAGTCCTGTACAGGCTGTCTAGATCAGTCGTGACTGTAACTCACCCTGCTGTCTCTCCACACAATGGACTATACCCCTGTCTCAACCGTCCCAGCCCCATATGGCACCCCACACACAAAGCCCTGAGACAGGCCATTACATCTCATTCTAGCACACACACACACACACACACACACACACACACACACACACACACACACACACACACACACACACACACACACACACACACACACACACACACACACACACACGCGCACACACACACACACACACACACACACACACACACACTGACACGCATACAGACATGCATGCATACACACACACACACACACACACACACACACACACACACACACACACACACACACACACTGACACGCATGACATGCACACACACACGCACACACACACTGACACGCATACAGACATGCACACATGCATACATAGTTACACATGCACATGCACACACACACACGAGCGCACGCACACACACACTGACACACACTTCATATATCTTTGCCATGTTTTCTATGCTAAATATTTGTCTTCAAAGTAACTAGTAACTGATGGCTTCAGATAAATGTAGTGGATTAAAAAGTACAATATTTCCTTTGAAATGTAGTGGAGTAAAAGTATAAAGTTCTCTAAAATTTAAATACTCACGTAAAGTACAAGTAGCTCGAAATTTTACTTAAGTACAGTACTTGAGTGAAAATACTTAATTACTTTCCACCCCTGCTGGTAGTGCATTATTTGTGCTGCTGAGGGTGTGTGAGTACTTTTGACTCCTTACATTTAAAATGCAGACCTACAAAGTAGAAAGTACAAATCTCGCAGAGCCAACCATTTTAATTCGTATATGTGTTTCTCTGGCCGAACTAACATTAACGTTATTAATCCTGCGGCCGCACTTTATTTAAAAACAGCCAATCAAATCCCCATCAATGGAAAATGAACCCGCCCATACCCATGCTGATTGGTCCTTTTGCAAGACTAGAAAGCGGGGATCTTTGATTAAACACCTGCTATCATAAGAATAGACAGTCAGAAAAAAAGTTTTTATTTTTACTTTTACTTTTTAGTACATTTAAAAGTAGAAACTTCTTTACTTTTACTCAAGTGTGTTTTTAGCCAGATACTCTGACTTTTACTTGAGTACGATTTTGAGACGGTACCCATACTTTCACTTAAGTATAATTTCTGGGTACTTTTTACACCCCTGCTGGTTTGTGAGCTGCTGCTGTCCACTGCTAGCTCCCAAAAGGCCGAACTGGTTTGTGAGCTAAGGCTGTCCACTGCTGGCTCCCAAAAAGGCCAAATAGGTTTGTGAGCTGCTGTCGTCCACTTGTTAGTGAGATAGAAAGAGTGCAGGTTTGAAATAGGTTCATTGGCACTCTGCCCTAACAGTTTACTGTGAATCCCTCCAGTAATTTAGGTTTACAGTGTTTGAATTGAATGACATACTCGTTGGAAGTTGGAACACATCCAATCAGCAGGTATGCATCATTTGAAGGCCAGGATTAAGTATTGTAACTTTCTGTGTGTAAGAATGTATTTTTATTCAAGAAGTAGCTTGTCCACTAGCTATATTGAGTCAGGGTGGGATTCCTGTTCGCACCCGAGCATGACGTCAGAGCGAAATGGCCATTATGGAACACGTAAGCGAGAACACATTTCCCCTGTACTGGTTTAGGTTTGATTTTAAGGTTTTACTGTTTGATTTTAACTTACCATGCAACGGCCCACATGTGGGCCCTCTTGAGGAAGATTTGCCCACCGGCACTTTGGCGACCTCTAGCGGCTCGGGTGTGCATACAGTATGTTTTAATACATTATATATATCGAATTAAAGCCCTATTTGTTGCCTGTCGATAGCCAGTTTCAGGTGACAAAATCCGTTCAGCGGTTCTCGAGTTACATGCCGATATGTGAGGCATGTGCCGAAGTAGACGGCAGACTTAAAAAAAATTCAAATACCACTCCCGACTCTCAAGCCTCTACCTCCGTCAATCATTTGGCTATCTCGAAAATTATTGGACAGGGTTGTAACTAGGGATGCTCGATATTGGCTTTTTTACCGATACCGATATACCGATATTGTCCAACTCTTAATTTCCGATACCGATATCAACCGATACCGATATATGCAGGGTTTCCCCCAGGGGCGGATTTAGGATTGTAGGAGATCCGGGGCTTAGCCCAGATGGGCCCCCCCTTTTTTTTTAATATTTTTTTTTTTTTTTTTTTTTTTTTTATCTTTTTTTTTTTTTTTTGTAGGCAAGGGGTGGTTTGGAGGGGGTCAGACACGACCCCCTCCACGACAGAATTTGTTTGAATTTAATGAACCTGTACGTGCAATTTCCTGCAATATAGAGCCTTCAATCTTGACCAATAAAGCTGCTCTTTTCACTATAAAACTCAGTTAACCATAACGTAGTTATGGTTAGATTTATATATTGGGGGGGGGGGGATATATCATATTTTTCATATAATCAAAAAGTGGTGGAGCAAGATCATACCTTTGCTCCCCCAAGTTCAATAGTGGGAGAGCAGAGCTGCTCCGAATGCTCTTATGGCCAGGCGTCTATGATTCACTGATACAAAGTAAAATAGTGCAGTGCAATAAAATAGTTAGTAAAATAGAATAAAATAATGCAATAGTGCATTGCAATAAAATAGTTATCATCGTATTTTTTCGGGAGGCCGGTAAGGAGTGCATTACAGTAGTCGAGTTGGCTTGAGATAAAGGCATGGATCTGGTTTTCAGCGTCCTTTTGATTTATAAATGGCCGTACTTTAGCTATGTTTCTAAGGTGGAAGAATTAAGTTTTTGTCAACTTGTTGATTGTGATTTAAAGCTTAGGTCTGAGTCTACCATAACACCAAGACTTAACTCACTCAAATACAGTTAGCAGCTGGATAGACCACAGATGGAAATTAGCCTCTGCTAAATCTGGTGCAAACATATTTTCATGTAACAATGATGAATTGTAATTTTTTTATTTATTATTTTTTTTTTAAATAGATTCGGGGCTTTTCAGAATACATCCGGGGCTTGAGCCCAGGTAGCCACCCCCTAGCTCCGCCCCTGGTTTCCCCCCCAAAAAACGGAATAATTTCAGGTAATTAACATTACATATCTCTTGTTGTGGAATTAACACAACATTATGCATACTTTTGACAATAAATCAAATCAGAATTTGTTCTTACTTGCTTGCCTGGGTAAATAAAGGTTCTAGAAATGTAAAAAAAAAATTAAAAAAATTGAAAACCGATACCGATATTTTCCGATATTTTCCGATATCACATTTTAATGCCGATATCGGCCGATAATATCGGTAGGCCGATAATATCAGACATCCCTAGTTGTAACCAATGAGTATAGGGCTTTCCAATGGTACCACACGAATGAGCAAATCAGGGATCTACACAACTGAGTTTGAGTAAAATGTACTCAGTTTGAGTAAAATCTACTCTGCGAAATTAACTGTGTAGGTGAAAAGTCACGAGCCAAAACAGAGAAAAGAGAATTCTCTGTTGAATGCATTGAAGTCTATGAGAAAATCGTTTTCTGAGCTCTCTCACTTTTTACCAAAACCGCTTCTAATCACTCATTTCTGAACGGATTTTTATGAAATTTGGACATGTACTACACAAGACTTTGGAAATACTACTTCTGGACTACTAACTACCACAGAAAAACGCGAGTACAAGTTTTTCTACAACTCAAGTTCAGATCTATGTTACTCTATTTCATTAGCGCTAAAGGTGAATTTTCTTTATTGTATCAGAAACTTCAGAATATCAACTTTCAAAGGAGACTCATGCATGTGCTATAAGTATAAAGTATTGTATATTGGTTTGAAAAAAAAGTATGCAGTCCTCAAAAACGAAAACTAAAATGGCCACTTTTGGGGGCGATTGTTAACTGGTTAAATGTCTGAACGCCTTGGCACCGGGTTTCCTCTCGGACCTGCTGGAACCCATGTTCCTCAAAGGAACCCTCAGGTCCAGGCACGTGCACACATAGAGCCCAAGGGGTGCTTGAGCACCTGCCTTTTTGAGCCTCATAAAAAAAGTGCCATATAAAAAAAATAAAAATAAATAAAGATAAAAAAAAAAAAAAAAAAATTACCGTTACGCATATAGACTGCCCTTCCAACTGAAAAATGTCAGTGTTGGTGACACAACTCGGGTTGTTAGGGTCACGTCATTCACAAATGGGTCACGTGGTGTCGTAGTATGTAAAATCAGCTGTTCACCGGCGGGTTTCTGGGACGGTAATGATGAGGGAATGAACGGGGAAGTCACACTTTGCTGACCGCACGCACGCTACACTATGATAAATCAAACCGTGACTCACTTTATTTTTGATACTATATGAACTGTTTTTAACTTCAATAAACTAACCAAACACAGTATCCTAGAGCAGTGATTATGTGGCGAACGGCGCGTCTGGCAGGTATCATTATTTCCCGTGTTAGTCCTCTCGGTGACTACAGTATGTTTGGACAGTCGCCATACAGTCAGGATAGAATAAAAATATTAGGTAAAGAGAGAGAGATGTCCCATATTCCATTGCAGTTTGCACGGCCTCCTCAGCGTGCCTCTCCGCGGACCTATATATTTTATGCATAGCGTGGGTGATGATGATGATGATAGAAACCGCTGTGGCACATACAGTTGAATGCTGGTATTACACTCATTGAGGGACACGAAGAAGTCAAGTCGGATGGGATTTGGGAATCTCAAATACAAATCGAGATTGGAATAAAAAAGGCATTTATATTAAACAATACAGAATATACAGCACTTCCTGGGGTCTGTAGGGTAAGCACTTATTCCCTCCCCCCTGAACATTTATGGAGATGTATGGGCCTTTTAAGTCAGTGATAAAAGTGTCTTTCAAGGATAAGTGAGCTCCTGCACTGATTATTATAGTTCAATATTCAATATTTGATCACCAAAACCCCCCAAAAAGCATAAAAAGGGGGCCCCCGCCCGAAAAGGGCCCTTAAAAATCGGGCTTGGGCGCTACGCGCCCTCGGTTAAAAGACACGCGGGTATAGTGCCCTTTTCAGCCTTTGAGCACCTGCCCCTCTAAAGTCCTGTGCACGTCCCTGCTCAGGTCCTCTGATCAGCTCCTTCTGGCTGGTCCTCAGATATATATCACATTCTGATATATATTTTTCGTGTAAAATAAATAAATAAAAAACGAAAAATGTAAAATAAAAAGTAAAAAAAAGGCGGAGGTTCGAACCCATTAATTAAGATTCGAGTGCCAACGTAACGAACGAAGGTCCGAACCTTCGAACGTTTGGGCTCAGCCCTAGTGTGAATTTGCAATAGAACCTTTTGCGATGTGTGTGGCACATCGCAAAAGGTTCTATTGCAAATTCACGCTTGTTTTTTCCCAACCCAGGCTGGCATGATGTGTTTTGGTTTGAACAGGTTGTTCTCACGGTACACCATGCCCCATGAGGAGCCTCTTCCTGCCCTCAACCCCATCACTTACATCCTCTACCCCCTCCCTCCTCTCTCCACCCTTCTCCACCCATCCTCTCTCTCTCTCTCTCTCTCTCTCTCTCTCTCTCTCTCTCTCTCTCTCTCTCTCTCTCTCTCTCTCTCTCTCTCTCTCCATCTCTCCATCCCATAGCCATGGTAAAGGGTATATAGTGCCTTGATTCTTGGTTCTGAAGGCCAACAAAGGCCCCTTTGTTGCTGGGAGAATGACCCCCGTAGCTGCAGGAATCCACTCCACTTTGATATGGAGGTAGGGTAACAAGGAGGAGGAGGAGGAGGAGGAGGAGGAGGAGGAGGAGGAGGAGGAGGAGGAGGAGGAGGAGGAAGAGGAAGAGGAAGAGCAGGAGGGGGAGGAGGAGGAGGAGAAGCGAAGGGGAGGAAAAGGAGGAGGAGGAGGGGGAGGAGGAGGATGAGGGGGAGGAGAAGGGAAGGGGAGGAGGAGGAAGAGAAGAGAAGAGGAGGGGAAGAGGAGGAAGAGGAGGAGGAGAAGGAGGAAGAGAAGAGGAGGGGAGGAGGAGGAGGAATAGAAGGGGAGGGGAGGAGGAGGAGGAAGAGAAGAGAAAATGAGGGGAGAAGGAGAAAGAGGAGGAGTAAGAAGGGGAGGGGAGGAGGAGGAAGAGGAGGAGTAGGAGGAAGAGAAGGGGAGGGGAGGAGGAGGAAGAGAAGAAAATATTAGGGTAGGAGGAGGAGGAATAGAAGGGGAGGGGAGGGAAGGGGAGGAGGAGGAACAGAAGAGAAGGGGAGAAGGAGCTTTGTTACTGGACTGCCTCGTAATCCCTACGTTCTATTAATGACATTCTCCGTTTTTCTGTTCCTCCCCGAGTGGATATTCAATAAGCTGCAGAGCCGCAGAGCCGCAGAGCCGCAGAGCCACAGAGCCAACTCTGCTCTGGGCAGAGCCGCAGAGCCGCAGAGAATGCTTTTATGTTGTTTTTTGCTCGTTTCTGTTTGTAAATAAATACGCCCATAGTTTTTGGCTAACTCTGAACTACCTGTCTGTGTCGTGCTGTTGGGGTTGTTTACAAACCATAACATTATGACCCGACCATGTCGACCCCAGCCGACACAGACGGTGTTAGAGCAGCCTTGGCAGGTCAGATCCAGCTGACCAACGACCACACCCAACAGCTAGGGGCGGCTGCGGCTGCTGTGCAGGACCTCCGGGCCCAGGTCCAGCCTATCCAGAATTCTCTAGACACTCTAACCACCCAGCAGACTGCGCAGGATAATCAGCAGGCTGATATTCTACACCAGCTGCAGACTCTCATTTAACACCCTGCTTTTAACCCCACCAGTGGCAGGAGTCCCAGCCGGACCACCACCCGCCGCCGCAACTAACCCTGCACCTCCCGACCAGGCTCCTCTGGAGCCCCATCTCTCCAGCCCACGACTGTTCGACGGTAACTTCGAGGACTGTGCCACGTTCATCATGCAATGTGAGTTAGTTTTCATTCATCAACCCAGCAGATTTACGACAGAGGGAGCCCAGGTGGCTTACATGACTAACCTGCTCACAGGCCGAGCTTCCTGGTCCATGAGGGCTGACTTCTGTTTTTCATACACAGATTTTGTGGCAGAGCTCCGAAGGGTTTTCCACCATCCAGCTCATGGCCAGGACCATGGAGCCCGGTTGGGCACTTTCCAGCAGGGCAGTGGCAGTGTCACCGACTACGTGCTGGAGTTCAGACTGGCCGCAACCGAGAGTGGTTGGAATGACCGGGCGCTTCATCTCACCTTCCTGAAGGGGCTCAACAACGCCGTGAGAGACCAGCTCGCCACCCGGGAGGAGCCCGATTCGCTCGAGGCCCTAATCAGCCTCGCCATCCGCATCGACGGACGCCTCCGGGAGAGAAGGCGCGAGCGAGCCCGACCGGGACCCCCAGCCGTTCCCCAGACCTCCCGCACTCGTGACTGGACTGCTGATCATCCTGCCTCCTCCGCAACTGGAGGCCCCTTCCCCTCCCGGCCTGTGACCAAGGAGGAACCCATGCAGCTGGGACGCACACACCTTAGCCCGGCCGAACGGGAGTCCCGACTCAGGTCCGGCCTTTGCCTCTACTGCGGCCTTGATGGACACCGTATCCACAATTGTCCTACCCGGCCAAAAGACTAGGCTTGCTGGGACCCCGGGAGATCCTGGTGAGCCGTTTTTCCTGTTCCCACACCCATGCACCACCTAACCATCTGACGAGCGTCACCCTGGCCTGGGCGGACCAGCGGGCGACGGTGGGTCCACTCGTTGACTCGGGGGCTGATGAGTGCTTCCTGGATTTTGAGTTTGCCACCCAGGCCAACATTCCACTTGAGAACCTCGAGAGGCCCTTGGAGGTCTTCGCGTTGGATCAGCACCGCCTGGCCGACATCACTCAACGCACCTGTCCTGTCCTCCTCACCATTGCTGGTAATCACGTTGAGAGTTGACAGTTATTTATTACCAGGTCCCCTTTAGTCCCAGTAGTTCTGGGTCGTCCCTGGCTCGCGCTGCATGAGCCCCATATCGCCTGGTCCTCCGGCACTATCATGGGGTGGAGCTCCTCCTGTCATGCCCAGTGTCTTCAGGCTGCGTCCAGTCCGTCACCCCGGAGTTCTCCTAGTGTACCGCCCCCAGACCTCTCGACTATCCCCCCTAAGTACCACGACCTCTGGGAGGTTTTCAGCAAGTCCCGGGCTCAGGCCTTCCTCCTCATCGGCCTTACGACTGTGCAATCGACCTCCACTCTGGGGCTCCCCTTCCCGACAGCCGCCTTTACAGTCTGACCGTCCCTGAGAAGGCAGCGATGGAGGAGTACATCTCTGAGTCCTTGACAGCAGGCCTCATTTGGCCCTCGTCCTCCCCAGTGGCGGCCGGCTTCTTTTTTGTTGGGAAGAAGGACGGAGGTCTCCGGCCCTGCATTGACTATCGCCAACTTAACGAGATCACCATCAAGAACAAGTATCCTCTTCCTCTCATGAACTCCACCTTCGAGCCCCTCACCCAGGCTACCGTCTTCACTAAACTGGACCTCCGGAGTGCCTACCATCTGGTCCGTATCCGAGAGGGCGACGAGTGGAAGACCGCCTTCAAGACTCCCAGGGGTCATTATGAGTATCTGGTAATGCCATTCGGCCTCACCAACGCTCCGGCGGTATTCCAGGCGCTCATGAATGACGTCCTCCGTGACATGCTCGAGGAGTTTGTGGTGGTCTACCTTGACAACATCCTCATCTTCTCCAAGACTCTCGAGGAACATGTCCATCATGTCCGCCGAATACTTGAGCGCCTTCTCCACAACCGGCTCTTTGTTAAGGCAGAGAAGTGCCGTTTCCACGCCAATTCCGTCAATTACCTTGGCTTCATCATGGAGAGTGGCCAGACCTGAGCCGACCCCCGCAAGATCCAGGCTGTGGAGGAGTGGCCGGAGCCCTCTTCTCGGAAGGAGCTACAAAGCTTCCTCGGTTTTGCAAACTTTTACCGGAGGTTCATCCGGAACTACAGCCAAGTGGCGGAACCGCTTACCAAGCTGACCTCTCCCTCCCTGCCGTTTGATTGGTCTCCAGTGGCCTGCGCTGCGTTCCGTTCCCTCAAGAACAGATTCACCACGCCCCGGTCTTGCTCCACCCAGACCCCAAGAAGCAGTTCATTGTGGAGGTGGACGCCTCGGATACTGGACTAGGGGCTATCCTGTCTCAGCGGTCAGCGACGGACCAGAAGGTCCATCCATGCGCCTTCTACTCTCGTCGTTTCCTTCCTGCTGAGAGGAACATTGGAAATCGGGAGCTGCTGGCAGTGGTGGCTGCCTTGGAGGAGTGGCGTCATTGGCTGGAGGGTGCAGAGGAACCGTTCACCATTTGGACAAACCATAAGAACTTGACGTACATCCGCGCATCCAAGCGCCTCAACGGCCGGCAAGCAAGGTGGGCCAGCTTCCTCAGTTGGTTTGACTTCTCTTTGACCTTTCGCCCTGGGTCCCGCAACACGAAGGCCGACTCTCTGTCCCAGTTACACTCCAAGGGGGATCCAACCACTGAGGATCCGACTCCCATCCTCCCTGAGGTCAGGGTGGTGAGAGTGGTCACCTGGGGCATCGAGACCGTGGTCAAGCGTGCCTTGCGTTTCCATCCCGCTCCAAGCCACGTACCTTATCGTCGCCTTTTCGTCCCCGACTCAGTCCGATCCCGGGTTCTCCAATGGGGCCATACCAGCCGGTTTGCCTGCCACCCCGGCGTCCACCGCACCTTCTCCTTCCTGGCTCGTCGGTTCTGGTGGCCCACCATGAGGAACGATGTCAGGGAGTTCGTACTGGCCTGCACGGTCTCACAGGCACCCTCCGGTCTACTACAGCCACTTCCTATCCCGAGCCGCCCTTGGTCCCATGTGGCGTTGGACTTCGTCACTGGCCTTCCACCTTCCCAGGGAAACACAGTCCTTCTGACAGTGGTGGATCATTTCAGCAAGGGGGTTCACCTCGTGGCCCTTCCCAAGTTTCCATCAGCTTCCGAGACAGTGGACCTCCTGACGAGCCACGTGTTCCGCCTCCATGGTTTTCCCCAGGACGTCGTCTCGGACCGGGGGCCGCAGGTCACTTCCCAGGTATGGCGAGCCTTTTGTAAGGGATTGGGGCCCACTGTTAGTCTTTTGTCTGGTTACCATCCACAGACTAACGGGCAGACTGAGAGAATGAACCAGAGTGTGGAGTCTGCTCTCCGGTGTGTTACCGCCAAGAGGCCTGCTTCCTGGAGCCGGTTCCTCCCCTGGGTCGAGTACGCCATCAGCTCCGCCACCGGCCTCTCGCCGTTCGAGGTATCTCTGGGCTACCAACCCCCTCTTTTCTCTGCACAGGAGTCGGAGGTGGCAGTTCCCTCCGTGCAGGTTCATCTCGACCGGTGTCGTCGTGTCTGGGAGATCACCAGGACTGCGCTGCTCCGGGCATCGGAGCGCGCCAGTCGGGGAGCTAACCGACGCCGGATCCCTGCGCCGGCTTACCGACCTGGGCAGAGGGTTTGGTTGTCCTCCAAGGATCTCCCGCTTCAATCCACCGCCAAGAAGCTTAACCCCCGGTTCGTCGGCCCTTTCGAGATCCGGAAGGTGCTCAGTCCCACGGCGGTGAGTCTCAAGCTCCCAGCATCCATGCGCATTCATCCTGTATTTCATGTGTCCCGAGCAGGGGAGGAAATTAGGCCACTTTACTGGCCAAATGCTAGTATTTTTTACGTTTGGCTGGTAAAAAAAATCGGATACCCGCCAGTTGGCTGGTAAGCCAAAAAGTTAGTTTCCTCCCCTGCTGGCGAGTATACAAAAAAATAAAACATTCTGCAATCATTCTGCAATGCACTGCACAAGACCACCCGCGGACATATAATGTTTAATAAACGTTTGCGCAGTACTGGCCAACCCGCGGACATATAATAATAAAAGTCCCGCGGTACTAGGCTAGCCATCAGGAGCACTCGCAAACAGATAACGTTAAACACAGCAGAAGATGGAAAACAGACAGACTGACCAACGGGGAACTGCATCCAACCCTAGTACAACCCTCGAGTATAAGTTACTAAGGACACATTTAAATCACAGAGGTGTAATGTTAGTCTACTGGAACTGTATACAGTGGTTAGCTTCTAGTTAGCGTTTTAGCTATAGCTGCTTGCTAGCTAACGTTAGCCCCGTGTGCTCAAAGCAGCCAGCTAGGTGTATCTGTTATGACTATAATGTTTCCAAAAAAGCACCGGACTACGACGTAAGGTTAGACATTTTATTTCATGCTCAAAAGCCCCTGGCTTGCACATTGCAGTCACGAAAGGGGCTAGCTCAACCAGTGCACTGTGCACAACAGCACACCAACCCAACTGACGTTACCACAACACTTGACGGTACTTCACAGCACTGTCGTAAGACCACCGTGCTGTCTTAAAGGCACAGTGTGCCTACCCAGATGCATACACAACATTGACGCGGCTTGACATACAAAGAAGTAATTATCACAATTAGCAATTTTTTTTGTCTGGTAAAAAATCTGTTTGGCTGGTAAAAAAAATCAGATACTCGCCAGTTGGCTGGTAAGCCAAAAAGTTAGTTTCCTCCCCTGGTCCCGAGTGAAGCCTGTCTCTCTGTCTTCTGATGCCTCCTGCCCCAGATCCGCCTCCTCCTGAGATGGTGGATGGACACCCCCAGTGGAAGGTCCGCCAGCTCATGGACATCCGACGCCGAGGACGGGGGTTCCAGTATCTGGTGGACTGGGAGGGATACGGTCCTGAGGAACGGAGCTGGGTCTCCCGCCAGCTCATAATGGACCCCGCCCTGGCGCCCTGATCACAGACTTCCATCGTTCCCATCCGGTGAAGCCGAGGCCTGGCAGGTCGCCGGGTGGCTCCCGTGGAGGGGGGGATACTGTGAGGGCTGGCCCAGTACAGCGCGCTTCCAGGTACCAATTACCATCACGCACCTGAAGGGAGTTTCCAATCAGCTCGAGGGGAGCTCTTTTATACACAGGTTTCTGAACATTCAGTGTCGGGTCGTTTTGCTCACCACCAGCTATTGCTTGTTCCTCTTGTGTTGTTTCTCCAGTACGCCCTTGGAAGTCGCCGTTGTTACCCCTCTCTGCCTCCGTGGACCCGTGCCTCGTATTGCACTTTGCCTTGGTGAGTTTTTGGAAATCTATTTTTTGATGCTCTGATTTCCTCATTTTTTCCTGGACTCAAGACCTTCATTCTGTTTTTTTGTGTGTTCCTTAACACTGAAGAAGTGTCGCTTTGTTTTGGTACTGGACTCTGCTTTGTTACTGGACTACCTCGTAATCCCTACGTTCTATTAATGACATTCTCCGTTTTTCTGTTCCTCCCCGAGTGGATATTCAATAAGCTGCAGAGCCGCAGAGCCAAAGAGCCAACTCTGCTCTGGGCAGAGCTGCAGAGCCGCAGAGCCCTACTCTGCTGAAGGACATTCCCCCTGAATGCTTTACGTTGTTTTTTGCTCATTTCTGTTTGTAAATAAATACGCCCATAGTTTTTGGCTAACTCTGAACTACCTGTCTGTGTCGTGCTGTTGGGGTTGTTTACAAACCATAACACTATACACTCTATACACTATAAAAAACACTGGCTTCGTTAAAACTACAGTAAAAAAGACCACTATAAGAAAAACACCAACTACATTAAAACTACAGTACTTTAAAGCATGATATATTAAAATCCATATGGAGCAATTCTATATGTATATAAATAATAAATAATAGTAATAGTAATACAGGTGATATGTGTCCATCAGGTGGAGGGGGGAGTCTATTTTTTAAGTAGTCCAAAGTCCTTTTGGGGGGGGGGGGGGCAGTCCGGCCTCCACCAGACCTAGGTGTTCAGAGTAGGAGGAGGAGGAGGAAGAGAAGGGGAGGGGAGGAGGAAGGAGAGGGGAGGAGGAGGAAGAAGGGGAGGAGGAAGAGAAGAGGAAGAGGAGGATGAGGAAGAGAAGGGGAGCAGGAAGAGGAGAAGGAATATAAGGGGAGGAGGAGGAGGAAGAGAAGGGGAGGAGGAGGAGAAAGAGGAGGAAGAGAAGGGGAGGAGGAGGAGGAAGAGAAGGGGAGGAGGAGGAGAAAGATGAGGAAGAGAAGGGGAGGAGGAGGAGGAGAAAAAGGAGGAAGAGAAGGGGAGGAGAAAGAGGAGGAAGAGATGGGGAGGAGGGGAGGAGGAGGAGGAAGAGAAGGGGAGGAGGAGGAGGAGGAATGGAGCCTGCGGGAGAAGAAGAGAGTGGGTGATTAGAAAGAGGAAAGGAGGAGTGGAAAGTAGGAGTAGGGGATATACAGACTTTCTATTTTAAACCAACACACAGGATATGAGGTAATGATCCTATTCTGTCATAGACTAGGGGTGAGTGGTACTTTCACAGGAAGCTAGTTTAGATGTAAAGGGTGTGGGGCGGGCAGTGAGGCAGTGAGGCATCAGCACATCGTTGAGGTTGTCAAGCAGGCGGATCCAAACACAGACCCTGGACACACATCCGGGTGTTCTGGATCTACCCCTCTCTATACCCCCACTCCCAGCACTGACAACAAGATACACTGACATGTGACAGGGATGTAGAACTTGAGTCCAAGTCCAGACTCAAGCCCTCTTTCCTGTCACCTTGGACTACTTGGGCCTGTTTTTTTTACTTCCACGTGTCTTGGTCTGGGCGACTACTAAATGTTGATGTTATTTTCCTTCCAATCTACTCGTTTTCAAAAGATGCACAACAATAATTTCTTCTCTACCTACTCTGTAATAGAAATGAATGATTGACAATCTACCACTGCTGCCACAAGGACATTGATACAACATCAGGTCAAACTGGTTAGAACTCGACTTGGACTTGAGCACTGATGACTCGGACTTGGACTCGAGCATTGACTGCATTCGGACTCGGAGGGTGCAGACGAGGACTCGGACTTGTTAATATTGATACATATAGTTTATTTTTTATTTATTTTTTTGTAATAGGCCCTAATCATTTGGCATACGATATTGATGGCTAGTGCATTTGTTTGGCTATTGTGTCACAAAGTAAATAAACTCCCTTTGAAAGGGTGACCGCTGTGCCAAGTTTAATGTAGACCTTTCTTTATTTGTATGACAGCTCAGACTCAACCTTGATGACTTGGACTTGGACTCGGACTAGGGTAATGGGGACTCGACACGGACTCGACTCAGGCTCTTCTTTGGTGACTCGGACTTGGACTCGGACTCGAGACTCGAGATTTAGTGACTCGACTACAACACTGGAAGTGGCCAATGGCAGGC
>NC_140165.1:104568753-104591253 GCF_963971535.1 Notolepis coatsorum
TTGTGCAACTTGGGTGCCGTTGCTGCATCCTGGGCTTAGCGCCGCCTATGATTGTGATTGGTTTAAAGAAATAGACACAAGATGGGGGGTGTAATATTCCGCTTAATGTCACTCTTAGTGTCTATAGGGAATGATAGAAACGGGCGACTGCTTATTGGGTTACCGTTTATTCACACGTCCCGGGCAGCAATGACAACACAAGGAACAGCGCCTGCATATGAGATGACTGGAATACGTAACACGTCATCACGCACGCATCATTGCTGTGCTGTGGTAGGCTATGGGCTACACAGATATCCCTAGGATATTACATCTCCCTTCCTAAGATGAAACTCACGGTGGCAACCTAGAATCCTGAAAACATTACTTTACAATATACGGTACCGTTTGTTCTATATTCACACACCTGTGGACCATTATTTATATTTAAACAATATAAGCAGAAACGGTATACTTAAACAATATAAGTAGAGAACGGTCTCAAGACATGTCAATTATTATGATAATTACAATAATTACAATATTTCCTCTTTCTCCTTTTTCCTTTTTTTTTTTTTTTTTTTACATGCATTTCAATTTCACGTGGCCGTAATGATTCAGGGTCCACTGAGTAGGGTCTTAGGATCTTAAATGTCAAGCTTTACTCTTGGCTTAACGATGCGACCAGATCTGGTAGTGATGCACCTAGAATGTTCATCTGGACCTTCAGGTGGTGGACATTCCGGTGATGCCATCTCAGGCTGCTGGGGCTGGGTGTTGGCCTCCTGTGCCATTGTTCGGTGGGTACCTCGGTCAGTCTCTTTTGTCTGTAACAGGTGACGTCTGTTGCGCCTGTATTCCTGGCCTTCATCAGTATGAACGTGGTAAGACCTTTCAGAGCCTGCTGGTTGAATGACAGTGGCGGGCTTCCATTGTCCATTATTCTGTTGGAAACGGACGGCCTCTCCGTCCTGCAGAGTCGGCAACGGTCTTGCTGTCCGATCATAGTAATGTTTCTGTCTTTGTTGACATAGTTCTCTCTTGGCGCGCACTGTGCTCTGGTTTGCAACCTGTGGTCGTAACTGCTGACTGGTGGTGGGGAGGATAGAGCGTAGGCGTCTGCTCATGAGTAGTTGTGCGGGTGACTTGAGGTTGTCAACTGGTGTATTTCTATATTCTAACAGACTCAAGTATGGGTCCTTGTTGTCTACTCTAGCCTTCTCTAACAGTGACTTTGCAATCTGGACTCCCTTCTCTGCGAGGCCATTGCTCTGGGCGTAAGTAGGGCTGCTAGTTACATGTCTAAAGTCCCAGTCCTGTGCGAATGTCTTAAATTCACTGGAGCTATAGCATGGGCCGTTGTCACTGACTACGGTTTCTGGTATGCCTAGCCTTGCGAACTGGGCTTTGAGCATTCGCACGACGGCTGATGTAGTGGTGCTGCGTAGTTTGTCTACCTCAATGTACCTGCTATAATAGTCTACTGTGACTATGTAGTCCTCTCCATGTAATGTAAAGAGGTCTGTGGCGACGGTCTGCCATGGTCGGTCAGGTATCTGATGAGATATCATTGGCTCTTTGGGGTTGGAGCTACGATACTGTTGACATGTGCTGCATGAGCCTACCATTGCCTCTATTTGTCTACCCATTCCAGGCCAAAATAGCACATCCCTCGCCCTCTCTTTAGACTTGTCTATACCCTTGTGGCCTGTGTGTATGCGTGTTAACATGTCCTGTCTCAGCGTGTGTGGCACGATAATCTTCTCACCCTTAAAGAGGATGTCGTCCATCACCGTGATCTCGTCCCTGTGGTTCCAGTAGTCGGCAACACTGGGTGGACACGTCTTTCGTGTCTCAGGCCATCCTGACTCGCAGATCTGTCTTAGGGTGATGAGCTGTTGGTCTTGGGCGGTGGCTGCTTTGATCTCAGTCATTTTGTTGTCGCTCACAGGCAGGGTGCTCAGGACTGTGTGTACTTGTGTGTCCATACCCTCACTCAGTGTGCGGTCGTGGTAGGTGATAGACTTTCTCGACAGGGTGTCCGCCACTGGAATGTCTTTCCCTGGGCGGTGCATAATGACGATGTCATACCTTTGGAGCTGCAGTATCATGCGTTGCAAACGCGGCGGCGCAGCGGCGAGCGATTTTCTGAGGATCGCTTCGAGTGGCTTGTGGTCTGACTCTACCACTACCTGTCGACCATACAGGTACTGGTGGAACCTCTTGCATCCGAAAAGGACAGCGTACAACTCCTTTTCTATTTGCGCATAGTTCTCTTCGGTCTTGTTCAGAGCTTTAGATGCGTACGCGACTGGCTTACCGTCCTGCAGTAAGACTGCGCCTAGTCCGCTTTTTGAGGCGTCGACCTGGAGTCTCACAGGTTTGGTGTGGTCGAAATATGTGAGGACGGGGCCCGGCTCACGGGTTATGCGCTCTTTCATCTGTTGGAACGCTTGGTCATGCACAGGGTCCCACTGGAATTCACTGCTTTCCTTCACGAGTTGGCGCAGTGGCGCGTTCACATCGGACAGTCCTGGAGCAAACTTTGAGAGGTATGTGACCATTCCTAAGATCGTTTCCAGCTCAGCCTTGTTCTTTGGCGGCTCCATCTCCCTGATCGCTTTGACCTTGTCTGGGTGTGGTCGGATGCCTTCCTGTGTCAGTCTGTGACCGAAGTAGCTTACCTCGGTCACACAGATGACACTCTTGTCTGGGTTGAGTTTCACCCCTCTTTCCCTTGTCCTTTGTAGCATGGCGCGCAGGTTGGCATCATGCTCGGCTCTGGTGTGGCCGTAGACCAACACGTCGTCCACGATGGCGGACACACCCGACAGTCCCTCATATGTGTCATCGATCCGCCTCTGGAACTCATCCTGCGCTGAGATGATCCCAAATGGGAGCCGTAGGAACCTGTATCTTCCGTGCACCGTGTTGAAAGTAGTTAACTTTGATGATTGTTCAGTCAGTTTGATCGCCCAGTAGCCCGATCTTGCGTCGAGTACACTGAAGTACTTTGCTCCGGCGAGCCTTGGGGTTATGTCGTCCAATGTTGGGAGCGGGTAGTGTGGTCTCTGGATCGCCCTGTTGAGGTCTCGGGGGTCCAAACACACTCGTAGCCTACCGTCGCGTCTTTCCACAACGACGAGGGCGCTGACCCATTCTGTGGGTTCTGTCACCTTCTTTATGACGTTTGACTTCTCCATGTTGTCCAGTTCCTCTTTGAGACGCCCACGGAGAGCGTATGGAATGCGCCTGGGGGGGTATATGACTGGCGTAGCCGCTGGGTCTATGCTGATACTGCATTCCCCTGGGAATAGCCCGATGCCCTGAAACACATCTGGAAACTCCTGCCTGACGTTAACAGGGTCCTCTACCTGTGCATCCACAACGTGTACATTTTTACTAAGTTCAGATCTAGGCATGCTCTTAAACTCAATACAGGGGGGGAATTAGTGGTCACAACATCAAAGTCTAACATTTGCACATTTTCTTTATGCTTGCATGTGAGTTTGCATGACCCCTCTACCTTGAGAGCATGGCCACCATATCCTGAGAGTCGGCTGGATGGTGGGCCTAGTGTCACTTTTCCGTACATCTGGTGGAAGGTTGCTGTTGGCATTACGTTCGCTTGTGCACCAGTGTCAATTTTAAACTTTATTTTATGCTTGTTGACTTTACCAACCTCCAACTCAGCGAACGCCTGTTCCCGCTTCGTATCTGCGTGCTCCGTTACGATGGAGTCCACAAACCATTCGTCATCCTGTTGCGCACATGCACATTCCTCTGATACCTCATGCACGTCCTTCCTCTTGCCGTGCACGTCTGTGCGGCTTCTGCACACGTTTGCAAAATGGTTGAATTTCTGGCATTTATTGCATTTGCGACCTTTAGCTGGGCAGTCTTCTGACTCCGTGTGGCGCTCTCTTCCACAGTTCCTACATGTGTTATCTGTCGAGTCTTCTCTGTTGCTTCTGTATTTGTCCATGGCTGGGCGCTGTGTACGTGCCCCGTACGGCTTCTTGCCGACCGCGTGCACGTCCTGGCTAGCGTTAGCCCCTGGGCTAATCATTAGCTTCATCTGTACCTGGACGCGTGTTGCTTTTTAACAGCGGAGGAGTGCAAGAATGTGACAATGTGACCATGTGACCGCGGCTGTCTATTGCCATTCTCTAAGACAAACGCTAACCTTAACCAGCTCCTTAACAGCGCCTAAACTTAACCTTTTCTAACCTTAACCAACTCCGAAACAATGCCTAACCTTAACCTTAACATTAACCATGCCTAACCTTAACCTTAACCATAGAAAGAATATTGCCATTCTCTAAGACAAACTCTAACCTTAACCAGCTCCTTAACAGCGCCTAAACTTAACCTTTCTAACCTTAACCAACTCCGAAACAATGCCTAACCTTAACCTTAACCTTAACCATGCCTAACCTTAACCGGCGAAAGAATACACGTTAAAAAAATTTTAATTTAAAAAATGTATGGGATTCGAACTTGAAACCAACGGACCGCAGGACCGCAGGACAGCCTCGCTGCCGCGCTGCCAGGTGAGCTAAGCTTCGAATGAGAATCATGGCGGTTTATGGCTAAATAATGCCGCAAGCTCTGCCGCTCCGCTCTGCGGACCACGCCTGCCGCGGGGCCTGTCGCAGCCAATCAGGGAAAACGCGGAAGCATTCGGCGCACTCCTTCGCTGTTAATAAGCAATAGGCTACCTGGGCTAGCTCGTGGGAGCGTGCTATGTCCATGGCCTTCTCGAACGTTAGCGCTGCCCCGTGGCTCAATAGCTTCTCACGGACCCTTACAGAGTTTGTAGCGAAAACAATTCTATCTCTAACCATCTCCTCACTATTGGGGTAGTTACAGTCATTCACAAGCAGTCTTAGTTCTGTAACAAACTGGTCAACACTTTCGCTAGGCCCCTGGACCTTCTCCTGAAATTTGTACCTTGCAAATATGGGATTCGCCTTTGGCATAACATACTCTTCATATTTGTCGTAGTAGCTTTTAAGCTTCTTCCTGTTGGCGTCGGACAACTGCCAGGTGTTGAAGATGTCTCTTCCCTTTTCCCCGATCCATAATAGGAGGTAGCTGCATTTGATTTCCTCTGTCTTGCCGTTGAACGGGCCGCTAAACATTAGCTCGACGTGCTGGCGGAATTTTTTCCATGCGTCAGGTAGGTTTGAGGATTCCCAATGCATCGTCGGCATTGGTACTGCTGCAGCCTCCATATTGTCCTTCTTTCTCTTTCTCTTTCTTGGCATGGGTTCGAAAAAGACCCGGCTTCTGGCACCATGTAATATTCCGCTTAATGTCACTCTTAGTGTCTATAGGGAATGATAGAAACGGGCGACTGCTTATTGGGTTACCGTTTATTCACACGTCCCGGGCAGCAATGACAACACAAGGAACAGCGCCTGCATATGAGATGACTGGAATACGTAACACGTCATCACGCACGCATCATTGCTGTGCTGTGGTAGGCTATGGGCTACACAGATATCCCTAGGATATTACAGGGGGTGCGGCTGGGTGGCGCAGCGGACATTGTGCTCGTCACCAACGCAAGAGACACCGGGTTCGACTCCGGCTGTCGGCGTTGCCTCCGGCTTGGGCCAGCCGTCATACTAACTCAATTGGCAGAGTTAGCGGGTGGAAATCGATGGGTGGTAATCGGGACGTTGTGGACAGCGACTCCTACAGGTCGGTCAGGGTGCCTGCACAGCAGTGACAGGAAATGGGCGGGGGTAGTGTGAGCCTCCCACACGTTACACCTTGCCAATGAGAGTACGCGCTGGCAGGTGAAAAGATGTGACAGGCTGCCTCCTCGTGTATCGGAGGGGACACGTGATGCAAGGCTTCTATCCTCCCTACAACCGTCCAGTGGGGGGCATATGTGAGCAACGTTCAAAGACAGGGGAGGGGAGAATTGGCACACTGGAACTGGGATGGGAGAAAAAAATTTAAAAAGAGAGGAGAAAAAGTGGACAAAAAAAAATACAAAAATACACACAAGCCAGAGCTTTTTTCCCCTATACCGGAATGATAACAGCATGTGGTAGTCTACACCCTCCCCAGACCGACAGTAGGGCAGCATGTGGTAGTCTACACCCTCCCCCAGACCTGTTTTGTAGATTGGCTGGTAATGCTTTACTTTTGGCCTTGTGCATAACTACTAATGTCTGTAACTTAACTAGCTGAAGATTAACTATATGAAGTTGGGATCAGGGTTGGAAATGTTGAGAATTTAATAGATACTGTGGTACTGATTACCCGCATAAGATTGTGATCATTCAGGTAATCCACTGGATAACACCAATGGCAACATTTTGCCTAAAAAAATCCAAGGAATATGATGAAGCTAAACAGACACATTTATTTAATTCTAAACTGACTGCAATTCTAATAATTTTGGCATCACTATCTACAACCATGATTAGAAATAATTTATAATTATATAGATAACATTTATATACAGTCATCTTTTATTTTTTATTGAATTTTTTATAATACATCCACAGAACTTTTAGAAATGTGTGGAATAAAAGTATTGCTTTTCCCCTCCAAAAACTATTAATTTGGTTCTCTGTCATCTGGATTATTGTCCAGGGGTGTGGTGTGGTCATCTGCTTCAAAAGGCCTTCTCAGGAAGTTACAAATCATACAAAACAAGGGAGCGAGACTGGTATTGGGTTGCTCATCAACAGACCTGGACTGGCCATCTTGCATACCGGGCATTCGCCCGGTGGGCCGACGCATATTTGGGCCGTTATGATTTGACAAAAAAAAAGTTTTTATTTTTTTGAACAAATGTTTTTTATTTTCAATTTTTGACATGACATAAAACTAGACACACAAACATTAACAGTAGAAATCCACAATAAATCACAGGACTATGACCGACATAATAATAACAATAATGACAGTCCAGTACTTAAATCAAAATAAATGTAGATTAAAAGATATACACATAATAATTACAATACAATACATATGCTCTTGCTCGCTCTACCCTCAGGACCCCCTCTTGGACAATCCATCCATTATTCCGTTTAACACCAAGGATTACAAGTTCATATGCTATGCTTTATCTTCTCCACCACATCTGACCAGATTGCTATGTTGGCTTCATTAACACCTAGAATTCGTGCGGTAGATATCTCTAGATAAATCACATCGAGATAGGCAAGAATCCATACCTTCCGGCACATTTTGTCCGGTTGAATCCAGCGTGATGCTATTAGCTTTTTGGCAGCCGTAAGACCGGACAAGATTAGCCTCTTTACATGTACAGTGTTTGATAACTGAGAAACATCATTCAGCAACAATACCGAAGGCAGTACAGGTATGGTCAGAAATAAAAATTCTGATAATTGCGTGGTTACTTCTTCCCAGAATATCTTAACAGGGGGACATTCGCAATACATATGCGTAAATGTACCAATATCACCGTTTAAACACAAGGAACATCGAGAGTCTTGTTTAAGCCCCATTAGATGCAATCGTCTAGGAGTCAAGTAAGTCCTATGAATAAAATTAAGATGAATCTGTTGATGATCCGGGTTGCGTGACGACAGCTGAACGTTTGCCCAGACTTCATCCCAATCAAAATCTACTTCCAAGTTTGGTATATCCTTCCTCCAAACTAAGTCTAGGGGAAGGACCTCATATGAGGATGTAAGTAAGTGACGATAAAAGTCAGAGACAAAGCCTCTCGATGTCTCCTTTTCATAAAATAATTTGTGATATCTGCTGTGCTCACATGGTATCTTTAATGGGACTCCATGAGCCCTCAAAGCTGCTCTTAATTGTAGATAGAAATAATAAGTGGAGATGGTGAGGTTAAATTTGTTAGATATATCTTGATACTGTAGCTACAGAAACCCCGGTCGTTGAAGATATCCCCCAATGTATGTATGCCCTTCTTTTCCCATTTGGTAAATCTGGAGCGTAACAGTAAGAAGCATTTTGTATGAAAGTATTCTGTACTTCTGTATGACAACTATTAAAGAAACTTGAAACTTGATAGGTTGTTGTGCAATAAGGAGTAAATTGTTATTAAATAGGGGAGAATGACTATGCCATTTATGTTGGTTAGTAAATTTTTTCTGTGTGTCACGCCATATCCGGATCACATGTGTAATAAGAGGGCCAAATTTCAAGTTGCATTGCTTAATTGATAAGTTGGTGTATACTATATTCTGCAGTCTATGTGGTGCCACTATATTCTCCTCTAATGGTCTCCAGGATACAGATGCTTGAGAATCAAACCAGGTGATCAGTGGTCTTAAAGAGAACGCTTTAAAATAGTAGTAGAAGTCTGGAAATGCTAAACCTCCGTCGGCTTTATTTCTCTGTGCAGTGGATCTTTTTATTCGTGGAGGTTTGTTGTTCCAAACAAATTTATATGCGGCGGACTGTAATTTTTTCCAGTAACCAACAGGGGGGCGGGGTAACGGCAACATCGAGCTGAAGAAGTTGATTCTGGGAAAAACATCCATCTTAACTATTGATGCTCGGGCCTGTACTGAGTTTTTTAGTTTTGACCACCTGTCGAAGTCATTTGTGATCCTATCTAGGATTCCGGTATAATTATACTTCACCGTTTGGCATATAGTGGGGAATATTTCAACTCCAAGACATCTAAAGTGTTCTACCATTGGTATATTTACTGGGAGGGAGGTAGCCTTCGCAGTGACATTAAGTGGAAGGAAGGCCGATTTTGGCCAGTTTATCTTAAATCCAGATAGATTGCCAAAATCATCTATCAGCTTGAGAAGATGAGGCAGTGAGGTGGTAGTGTTTTGCATGAACAATATTACATCGTCCGCATATAAACTAATATGATGCTGTGTGCCCCTAATTGAGATCGGCTCTATGGATTAGGATTGTCTTATATACTGTGCCAAAGGCTCTAGGGATAGAGCAAATAGTCCGGGACTAAGAGGACAACCCTGTCTGCACGAACGCGACACAGGGAAGAGAGGGGAGGTGAATTTACCTGTTATAATCATGGCCGACGGATCTGTGTATAGTACTTTGATCATATTAATGAATCCATCTCCTAACCCCATCCTTCCAAGTACTGCCCATAAATAAGACCATTCCAACCTATCAAAGGCCTTCATCGCATCCAAGGATAATACAGCTATAGGAGGCGCGGCATCCTTGCTGGCGTCTATCACATGCTGTAACCGTCTAATATTATCTGTGATCAGGCGGCCTCTTATGAAGCCTGTCTGATCAGGATGAACTAAAGATGTCATATGCTTTTGAAGTCTGATGGCTAGTACCTTAGCATACAGCTTGAGATCGGTTCCGAGGAGGCTTAAGGGTCTATAACTACCGCATTCGGTGGGGTCTTTGTCTTTTTTAAGGAGGACAGATATGAGTGCCATATTGACGTCCCTGGGGAAGTTCCCCTCTTTGACTGAGTATAAAATCATATCAAGTAATAGGGGTCCAATTACATCCCAACATGAGAGGTACAGTTCTGGTGGGATACCATCCCATCTGGGAGCCTTACCACTTTGCAACTCAGATATAGCCTCCCTAAGTTCCTCTAGTGTAATAGGTGCATCTAACTGTTTAGCGTCTTCCTCTGAAAGTTTAGGTGGGTTAATTTGATGTATCCAGTTTATTATGATCGAAAACCACTTCTGACTTGTACAGGTTGGAGTAATACGCTCTGAAAGTCTTGTTGATTTTTCTGGGGTCTGTAACAAGCCCTTGTTGGTCCTTAATAGCAGGGATATCAGCAAATTGTGCATTGGATCGTATCTTCATAGCTAGTAGGTGACTCGGTTTAGAGCCATGAAAGTAATAATGTTGTCTTGTACTGTGTATTTGAAATTCAGATTGTTGTCTTAAAATGGAGTTAATCTCTTTTTTTAACACTTTAATTTGAGACTCCAATTGACACAAGTAGTTGCGTTGTAAAGAGGAGAACAACGATGAGTGAAGTGTTTCCAGCTCTACCAATTTGGATTGACGTTTCTTGCGAAGGTTGGAGGAAAAGACAGTAGTGTTTCCCATGATAAAACTCTTTACCGATATCCATAACATTCTGGGGTCTTGTACCGAACCAGCATTAATCTGTAGGAAATCATTTCGTTTATTTTTGAATTGTAGAATGAATTCAGTGTTTTTCAACAGTGTCGAGTTAAAACGGCATCTTGGGGCTCGGGATGTCAATCTACTAAATGAGCCCTTTAGGAGTAAATAGCTGTGATCTGATAGTGCACTGGGTCCCAATTCCACGTCAAAGCTATCAAATAGTCTAGGGGATGCAAAAACATAATCTATTCTGGAAAATGTCTTGTGTCTTGCTGAGAAAAAAGAGTACTCTCGGGCCGTTCGGTTGAGTAATCGCCACAGATCATTTACACCTGTATCCTTGGCCCAAGCCTTTTAATGCATTAGAGGCCTGTTTCTGATCATTGGAAGTGGTGAGATTAGATTTATCAATCAAGGGATCCCAGATGGCATTAAAATCCGCACCAGTTATAAATGAATACTCAGGGAGATCCAACATTGCTCTAGTGAGTGTAGCGTAGAAGTTAGCGTCGTAAAGATTAGGGGCATAAGCCGCTACCAAAGCGATTTTCCTGTTACTGTAGTCTATCTTAGCAATGGTTACTCGGCCGTCTGCATAGACCAGGGGTCGGTATTAGGTTTGGCCATGGGCCAGATTTTCCCCAAGCCGTTGCTTGGCGGGCCAGGATCAAAAACAATGGCTAATTTAACACTTTAATCGCTGAAGACGCCGAAACTCGTCATTCCCCGCCATGCTCATTCTGCCGAAGACGCCGTAACACGTCTTTGATATCAATATTTCAAAAATCTGTGATCGAAATCATATTTCTCCCCCGGGGACCTGAGATATACTGCTGAGCTCCACTCAACTCTCTAAAGGTTCAAGAGCGCCATCTGGTGGTCGATCGGCAGATCGCCCAACAGGAAGTGATCTGTGGATGAAGTGGTGCTCACCCATATTTCGTCCGGGCACTCGCTATCGTTAGAGGGACTCCATCTTGACACAGTGAACACCGATCGGTGCAAATAACTCGATAAACAACATGATTTGGACGTATATACTATTATACAACCTGGAAATGGATCGGGTATTTATACATCCCATAATAGGAATATTTCTGCTCCACGCTCATCGCCCAACGGCCCGAGGAAGATTCAGCGTTTTTTTTTAACGTGTTCCATATAAACTGCTCTGATGATCATATCACCCACACTAGATGAATGATATAACGTTGCCCACGGAATTATAAACGACCCCCCGCCCATCCGGTCAACATCAGATGATAAGTAGTAACTCCTAGAAGCACATCCAGTTGACATTTTTTATCTCGCACAGATTCCTACCAAACTGTATTTGATCATCAATATAATGCATTTAGGGCTATAAATCAAGTTCTGGAGAAAGCTGCAGAAAACGATAAAAACATACTTATACTTTAGACCGTATTTTAGTATGAATATGTGAATGAAAAAGTATAACGTTGCTACACCCTGAACAATAGATATAGGACATTGAATGGGCCATAATAATGTCAATTTAGCAATACAATTTAAAAAGTTATAGCCCTGCAAAGAAGGGGAACTTCTCCATAGACAAATAGAGCTGGCCAGGGATGGTAAATTATGAATTTAACCATGGCGATCAAAGTGTTAATATACTGATATTGAAAAAAGACAAACTTTTTCTCTGGTCTGCATCCCCTTAACAATTGTGTGTATTGCGCCGTACTGTATTGTACCCATTCTGCAATCTGTTAAATAAAGTTTTCATTCATTCATTCATTCATTCATTCATTCATTCATTCATGAACAGCAGATCAGCTGTTGCAGATCACTGCGGCGGGTGATGAACAGATCAGAATGCATGAAAACACACCTCACCATACCTTGTTTGTTGTTAAGTCCTCCAAAATCCCTGCTAATGTTTGAAACATGTCACATATCCACTCGCCGCCCTCCAATTCCAGATTGGCATTGAATGCAGCTACTTTATCTGCCAACTTGAACACAGTTGTCATCATTGCCTCGTTGTTGTTGTTGTTGCCACATATTATGCAGAGAGGACGTCGGCTCGGCACGCAAGAATCACCGACCTGTTGCGATAAACCCGTATTTTAAGTATGGCTCCTGTTTATTAAAAGAAGCTATCCAAAGATGTTTTTTTTTTTTTTTTTTTACTCGCTCGCATCTCGAATGCGAAAGTGAAAGTGCGTTAGGGAAATATACACGGGGCCCGGTGGGACTATTCCATTGGTTCTCCCAGTCCACGTGATCATTTCTAGCATTTCAATTGGCTATAGTGACAGACATGCTTTTGATGACTACCGGTAGATAGATACAGCTTCACAATAAAAGACACCCTGGCGTCCCGAGTGAATATTTCCCGTGCGTCAAATAAATATCATGTTCTCAAAATAATCTGACGGGCCAGAAATTATTGCTGGCGGGCCAATGTCGGCCCGCAGGCCGCCTATTGCCGATCCCTGGCATAGACCATACGTCCAACAATTTAATATTCAACTTTCGTTTCACGACTATAGCTACACCACGAGATCTAGTTCCAAAAGATGAGTAGCTTATGTTTTGATATATTTTATCCGCCAGCTTTACATTGTCAGCCAATAAAAGGTGCGTTTCGCTTAAAAGAGCCACATCAACCTGTTTGCTTTTCATCAATGTAAGCACGCTTTTGCGTTTATGTTGCATGTTTAGACCCCCAGTATTCCAAATCAATATATTCAAACTAGCCATAATCTAAACATGTTGCAGTATTCCTGTGTGTAATTCGTCTGGAGTAGCGATTAAAAAAAAAAAAAAAAAAAAGTATTCATAAAATGTTTTTTTTTTTTGCTTTTTTTTTGCTTTTTTTTTGGTCAACGACCGACCCACTACTAGGCTGGGACAGCGGCCCATTGGTACTGCCTGACACTGGGCCGGCCCAATCACATATCTTACTAAGCACCCCCCGCCAGTCGTGCAGGTACATGACTGAGAGGGGGGCTGGTACATGACTGAGATGGGGCTGTGGTACATGACTGAGAGGGGGCTGTGGTACATGACTGAAAGGGGGCTGTGGTACATGACTGAGATGGGGCTGTGGTACATGACTGAGAGGGGGCTGGTACATGACTGAGAGGGGGCTGTGGTACATGACTGAGAGGGGGCTGGTAGATGACTGAGAGGGGGCTGGTATACAGGACTGAGAGGGGGGCTGTTATACATGACTGAGAGGGGCCTGGCTGGTACATGACTGAGAGGGGGCTGGTACATGATTGAGAGGGGGCTGGTACCATGTATTGGTACTGACTAACACTGGGCTGGCCCAATCACATCTCTTACTAAGCACCCCCCCCCCCCCCCCGCCAGTCGTGTGGTACATGATTGAGATGGGGCTGTGGTACATGACTGAGGGGGCTGTGGTACATGACTGAGAGGGGGCTGTGGTACATGACTGAGAGGGGGCTGTGGTACATGACTGAGAGGGGGCTGGTACATGACTGAGAGGGGGCTGGTATACATGACTGAGAGGGAGCTGGTACATGACTGAGAGGGGGCTGGTATACAGGACTGAGAGGGGGCTGGTACATGACTGAGAGGGGGCTGGTACATGACTGAGAGGGGACTGGTATACAGGACTGAGAGGGGGCTGGTATACATGACTGAGAGGGGGCTGGCTGGTACATGACTGAGAGGGGGCTGGCTGGTACATGGCTGAGAGGGGGCTGGTACATGACTGAGAGGGGGCTGGTACCATGTATTGTCCATCATTGTAGGTCAAACCATTAAAAAGTTAATTTCCACAGCAGCCATTTTGGATTTTGGTCTCTCACAAATCTCCCCCGCCTTTTTAAAAAAATACACCCCGGCTAAATTTGTTTATTAACCCTCCTAGATGACAAATCCATTGAGAAACAAAGTGCCACAGATGACCCAACTACTAGGTCCATATTGTATCATCATAATATTATTTAAAAAATCATTAGGATAAGGGTTCCCTTGATAAAGATGCATGAAAAGGCTGTATAATATACAACACCTGTAGCTCAACTGCAAACACTGCTTTTTTTATTTGATTAGATTTGTATTTGGAAATTAAAAACACATCATAAAAACAAATTATCTTGACCAATTTGTATTCCTGAGGATATCACCTAAAAGCATTCATTAAAACACTTATTTCCAAGGTGGTCCTCGATGGAAGACATAAAAACACAGCACACAGCCTACTCAACTGCAAATCTTTGCTCAACTGCAAAAATGTATGCCTATTTATGTATTAGCCTACAGGGAAAAACACATTCACAACAGGCAGCAAAGTTTATTTTCAGCCAATTATGGTAATAAGGTAACTATTAGGATATATATGGTATGGATTACTTACTCTTATAACTTATTACTATCTGTGGTAGCTCTAGTCTCCACCTACACAAATGGTTTTTGTGCTGTCCATTGATCATGCGCCTTCACATGGTAGGCACATTAACTGTAGGTCAAACTCCCCAAACAAACAAGCACACCATTGATTTAATTGCCATATAAATCACATACAAAGATCTAACTATTACTCCTCTCTGAACATGAATATAAAACAAGAAGGTGATCTATTAACTGTGTAAACCTTATGCAATATTCATCATTGATATTTGAATACTTGAAATCTGTATGAACTGAGTAGTTAGTATCAAATGAAATAAGATGGAACAGCTCCATGCATTCATTGAATAAACAACTATTTGCTCATTACCAGTATGGTATTGTTTAAATTGTACAGCTTTTTGCACATCTTTGTCAGGGAATTCCAACAATTCTGGACCTGAATGTACCAGTTAATTGTAATCATCTCTCTCCTTATGTCTAGTCAAGCCAGGTTGTGGAGGAGAGAGACAGGGATGAACAGGCTATAGACTACTTTGCCCATCCTGAGCCTGCTATGATGCAGATGTTTTTACATCACCACCCAAAACAAGATTCAGCCAAGAGGGAGTGAGTACACTGGTCCACTTGCACTGGTACACTTGTCCATGTCCCCTATGTAACTATGTAATACTGTGTTTTTACTGTGTGAAATTGTATTTGTTTTTAACCCTGTACGGCGACATTGGGTGCTCAGAAAGGCGCCTTTAATAAATCCTCTTAACAGGCGCCTCCAAAATTGGCCATTTTCGTTTTTGTTTTTGAGGACTGCATACTTTTTTTGCAAACCAAAACAACATACTTTATACTTATAGCACATGCATGAGCCTGGTCTCTTTTGAAAGATGACATCCTGAAGTTTCTGATTCCACAAAAAGAATTCACTTTTAGTGCTAACGTAATAGAGTGACATAGGTCTGAACTTGAGTTGTAAAAGAACTTGTTACTCAAGTTTTTCTGTAGTAGTTAAGTAGTCCAGAGGTAGTATTTCCCCAGAAGGTGGTATGGCTTACAAATCCAGACGGAGCCATAGCCTGACGCCTTATGTAGTACATATCCAAATTTCATAAAGATCCATTCAGAAATGAGTGATTAGGAGTGATTTTGGTTCAAATTGTATTTGTTTTTAACCCTGTACGGCGACATTGGGTGCTCAGAAAGGCGCCTTTAATAAATCCTCTTAACAGGCGCCTCCAAAATTGGCCATTTTCGTTTTTGTTTTTGAGGACTGCATACTTTTTTTGCAAACCAAAACAACATACTTTATACTTATAGCACATGCATGAGCCTGGTCTCTTTTGAAAGATGACATCCTGAAGTTTCTGATTCCATAAAAAGAATTCACTTTTAGTGCTAAGGTAATAGAGTGACATAGGTCTGAACTTGAGTTGTAAAAAAACTTGTTACTCAAGTTTTTCTGTAGTAGTTAGTAAGTCCAGAGGTAGTATTTCCCCAGAAGGTGGTATGGCTTACAAATCCAGACGGAGCCATAGCCTGACGCCTTATGTAACTGAGGGGTACAATTCCCTGACTGTATTAATCAAGTATTAGTATCATTAAACTACTACCGTGTATGTACATTACTGGCCTTACTGTACACAAGTATATTAGATGACAACACTTCCACAATGAAACGGTTTCCACACAAATACTCGTTTAGAATATTTATTACATAAAGAATATTATATTACATTACTTTGGTGCGCTTATAAGGCAAAGAATGTACGTAAGTAAATCAATATGGAATGTTAGGAATTAGATCTGGTATTCTGGGGAGGGGGGGTGTACTACCGGTTGTAAGCCAGCAGGGGGAGGCAATGCTCTATGAAAGTCAATGGTCCACGGAGGCGATCTTACTCCCTGGAGCAGCGGGGAAAGGCAGCCTGGTCCCAGGGTGCGCGCCGCGTAGGTGAAAGCCGTGGAGCCTCTGGTACGACAGAGACGGGCTCGAGTGATGGTCTCACGGGCAGGTGTAGATCCCACAGTAGCAGTGGGGTAGGCGGTTCTCTGCTCCAGCAGCTTGGTCAAAGCAATGAAGAATAATAATCCTTGCCGGAAAGTGGCTCTGCTGGTCCGGTGTAGGTATCCTCCGGTGCGCGGTAGTGCACGGTTGAACTTGACGTTACTATCCTATTAGTACGCGGCAATAAATGCTCTATGTAGACGCACAATTACCCACTTCACGTGGTCTTTGACTCGTAATGAAGGTTTACTAATAAATAGCGAACTATACGTTAAACAAACGTATTAGGATAACACGAGACTCTATCTTGGGGCGATGCGAGCCCTACTCTGCCCACGTTGCGTAGTGGGGAGAGACGTCACTTGGATAACTGGAACTGAACGAGACTGAACGGGACAAGGGACTAAGAGGAGTTCTACATTTCTTGCGCCCTATTTATGTGCACGGTGGACAAATAGTGCCATTCGTATTTCGGTAGCCGTATTCCTACGCGGAACTGGGGCTAGTTGGGACATGTTCGTGTCGGTAGCTTTCAAGTCAGCTCTAGGGGTAAGTCACTGGCGCCTAGGGCAGTGATTCCCAACCTGGGGTCCGCCAGGGGGCGCAGGGGGTCTGCCAGACCACAGATGATTTGAGGTCTTTTTAATTTTTATTTAAATTTTTTTAATTAGCATATTTTTATCATCAGAAGCATGAATAGTCTCTCCACTACAATAAAAAATAAAGATAAATAAATAAACATCTAGACATGATTTTTGAACGTTAACAGTAGGCTACCGGGTAGCCGCTAAAACGCGAATCAGTTGACTGTATCACTTTCTGTAGCTAGCCTAGCACGCTAGTTAACTTTCTCGGCTCGTCTGCAGTCAGCCGCCAGAGGCGAAAATGTGTGACAAACGAAAAGGAGATGACGGCAGCTTATCTGCAAAAAAAGTTAGGACCTACAGCAATCGCGAAAATTACATCACCATGGGCTTCACTGAGGGACCAGACAAACGACCTGAGTGTGTGATTTGTGGAGAAAAGTTGGCAAACTCGAGCCTGAAGCCCAGCAAGCTGAAGAGACATCAGGCGTCTAAGCACCCAGAAACCGTTGGGAAGGATCCAGACTTTTTTCGGAGGAAAGAACAGTCTCTCAAGGCGAACAAGCCTGTTGATGTTAGAGTAGCGTGGAGCAGGGGTGGCAGTGATTTACAGAAGGCTACCGAAGCCTCCTTTGAGTGTTCGCTTTTAATTGCAAAAGCAAAGAAACCGCACAATATTGGCGAGCAGCTCATCAAACCAGCCTGCATCAAAATGGTTTAGAAACTGTGCGGCCCACAGGTGGCGGATAAACTAAAATCAGTACCACTCTCGAACAATGTAGTGAAAGACCGAATTGATAAGATGTCAAGTGATTGCGAGCAGCAGCTGTCAGAAAAGCTTAGAAAGGGTCCATTTGCCATACAACTTGATGAAACTACAACTGTCGCAGACGAGGCTGTGCTCATCGTTTATGTGCAATATATTGAAAATGTGGACCTGAAGCAGGACATTCTCATGTCAGTCAACCTTACTACCACCACTCGAGGTGAGGATATTTTTACTGCAGTGGATTCTTACTTCATTCAACATAAATGCAAACCGTTCACCATTAGGGCCTGATTTGAGAGGATGAATACAGGATTTGAATATTGGCCAAAACTTTGAAATACATATGGTGCAAGATTAGATTTGTTGATTGAAGGCACAAGTCAAAGAAGCATAGTGGGTCTAATTATGATGCATATGCCTGTGTATAAGCAGTTTGTTATTAAAATGACAAAAAAAAGGTATTAAACCCAGCTAGGACAGATTCTCTCTGCTACTGATTGGAATTTCCTGTCTCATATTTAGTTTAATTTGTTGCATTGATTTGTTCCATAAATGCAAACCGTTCACCATTAGGGACTGATTTGAGAGGATGAATACAGGATTTGAATATTGGCCAAACATTTTGAAATGCATATGGTGCAAGATGAGATTTGTTGATTGAAGGCACAAGTTAAAGAAGCATAGTGGGTCTAATTGTGATGCATATGCCTGTGTATAAGCAGTTTGTTATTAAAATGACAAAAAAAAGGTATTAAACCCAGCTAGGACAGATTCTCTCTGCTACTGATTGGAATTTCCTGTCTCATATTTAGTTTAATTTGTTGCATTGATTTGTTCCATAAATGTAAACCGTTCACCATTAGGGCCTGATTTGAGAGGATGAATACAGCATTTGAATATTGGCCAAACATTTTGAAATGCATATGGTGCAAGATGAGATTTGTTGATTGAAGGCACAAGTCAAAGAAGCATAGTGGGTCTAATTGTGATGCATATGCCTGTGTATAAGCAGTTTGTTATTAAAAAAAAAAAAAAAAAAAATTTATGGTATCTTATTAGGAGGGGGTCCGCGAATTTCATCAGAGATGTTTGGGGGTCCCTGGGGGGAAAAAGGTTGGGAACCACTGGCCTAGGGGATCGCTTCCAATAGGAGAACGAATATTATGGTCTGTACTGTAGACTAAAGGGATATTCAAACGATATACAAATATTATACATGGGATCTCAGGCAATAAATATATATATTCGGTTTAATCTGACCCTTTGTAACAGCCGCCCCCTAATTAGTCCCACCTAATTAGCTAAGCAGAGACAGATTAAGCCGCACTGTCTACTACTCAATGTCCGCTGTGAGGGGTCGGTCAGTTCACAAAGTCATGGGTCATGGTCGTCATTAAGCGAGTCGGGGAGCCTTGGCGACTCTATCAGCCTCGCCACGGGTCGGTTGTAGATCCGCCCTTGGCCGAGCACTTCTGCCACTCTGACCTTTCCGTCGGCACCAGTGGTCACTTTGCTTACGCGGCCGGCCGGCCACGCAGCTCGGGGTAGTGACTGGTCTATGGTCATGACGACTGGACGGGATGAAGGGGGGCTTAGGAGGGAGCGGGCCTGAGACTGCTTTGATCTGTGCTTGGCTGTGCTTTCTCCTCCTCCGTCTGTTTCTCTTGTTTGCTCTGTACCCCATCTGAGGAGGGGCCGGTCCCGGCCGCCCCGTCAAGGAGTCGCTTGGGGTGCTGGGTTCGAGGTCAGCCACGTCTGAAGCGCAGCTGAGGGGGGTGGAGTTCCGAACTCCCTCTGGTACCCACGGTTCTCTCACGGGCCTCTCGCTTAATGTCAATAGCCTCTGCTGTACGGGGGAGAGGCCGGTGTCGCTCGCCTCTGTGTGTAGGCAGCTTGTAGACGTGGGTTGACTGTCAAGTCCGTAGAGGGGGCCCTGGAGCGTCCATCCCAGTCGGGTCTGAACCGCGACTGGGCATCCTTTGGGTCCGACGTGGGCCGCCTCAATTGGGAGAATGAGGTCCGCGTGGTCGGAGCCGATGAGCAGGGTCGGTGTGGCGCCGTCGATAAGCGGTATAGGTAGTTGACGTAGGTGCCCATACTTAGCCATCAGCTGTGGGATGGGGTAGGTGTACTGCGACAGGCCTATGTCGTGGCTGGTGAAGACGTTGCTTATACTATAATGCTTCTCGGGCTGGTCCACCGCTGCTATCTCGAAGGAGACCTTTTCACCCTTTATGGTCTTCTGGTCCCTTCTGATGGTGCGTATGGTCATCGTATCTTTGACACCTCGCAGGCCCAACTGGGCTGCTGCGGAAGCGAGGAGGAGAGTCTTTTCGGACCCATCGTCCAGGACGGCGTAAGTGTCCAGGACCTTGTCCTCGTGGCTCAGGAGCACTCTGACCACTTTGAGGAGCACACGGGGGGTCCCGCTGTGCTGGTCAATGTGGAGCACTCCTGTGGGTGGTGACGTAGACTCTATATGGTACGAGTCGCACCTTGACTCCCAGTGTCTGCCGTGGCAGTCGGGACACCAGGGAGCGGTCTGGTGGAACTTTGGTTCTGGTGCCACCGCCTCGGCATGGTACATTACCGCGACGGGCCCACTCTGTTGTCCTGGCTGACGCCTGTTGATGTCATGCAGGACCTCCAAGTGGGTGCCACCGCACCTGCTGCACTTCTTTTTCAAGCGGCACTCAGCTGCTAGGTGGCTGCGCGCGCAGCGGAAGCAGCGGCGGTGGTCCTTGACCCACTGGCTCACATCATCCGTGGTCAGCTTCTTGAAATCTTCGCACTGATAGAGCCGATGTTCTCCCTCACAGTACTGGCACTCAATCTTCCACTGGTCCTCTTTCGTCGAGGGGGTGTTGTGGTTCTGGTGCTGCGGTACTGATTCGGCTTGGTGCATAACAGTCACCGATCTTCGGCCATCGTTTACTCTCCTAGGTCCCTCTCTGGAGCTTGGTGTGCTCCGCACGAACGTATCCAATCGTAGGCTGCTGACTTCTCTCGCCAGGAAGTCGGCCAAGTCTAGGAGGGATGGTTCTGGACCGTTAGGATCACGGTGGTCTCTTTGCCGCCTGAAGCGCTCCTGTCTGGCGGGCGGCAGCTTCTCTAAAATCCTCTCGACGTTAGAGTTGGCGTATAGCTCGTGCATACCCTTTTCTCGTTGCGCTCCCAGCATCTCTACCAGGGACTGTACTTTTATAGACAGGTCGTCTAGTGAGCGATTGTCTGTTGCTGGGGGTAAGCGGTCAATATGCCTTATCTCTTCTATTACGTAATCCCATATACATCCATATCTCTGGTCCAGCGCTGCTAGAGCCGCGGTGTATGGGGTCGTAGAGGTGGCATAGGCTAGCGCTATATTGTGCGCTCGGGGCACTTTCAGGTGCTGCAGTAATATTGCATACTTGTGGCGTTCATCAGCGACATCCACCATCATTGTCTCTAAGCACATCCGGAGCTCCGTATACTGTGCTCGATTCTCATGGGTGAAGTCTTGAAACGTCGGTGTGCCAATGTATGATGTCATGGATGACTGGCACATCGGTGAGCATTGGGGGAGAGGCCTCCTCGGCGAGTCTCCTCTTGCGTGTCGTCTTGGGCTGGTACTTGGTGGGTACCGAAGGTCGGGTACCCAGGTGCTGTTCCTCGGGGCTGACGGTGCGTCAAACTCACCCGTGAGTTGAGTCGGGGGTTTGTAGCGCAGGGCCTCTGGGCTGACTTCTGGGCTGTACTGGACCTCCTGGTCCTGAGTACGTTGCTGCTGGTCGGGGCTGTACTGGGCCTCCTGGGCCAGAGCACGTTGCTGCTGGTCGGCTTGACACTCCTCCTCCTCCTCCTCCTTTCCCTCTGCTAGGACCTGGAGTCTTCTGTTCAGTCTCTCGGCGTGGTCCGGTTCTTCCCGGTTGCTGGGTCTCGTATGGACCGGCCGGGGAGGGGGTTCGGAGACGTGGACAGGATCCTCCTGTAGGCGGGGTCCCGGGTCGCTTCGTCGGGTAGGGGAATGTGTCCTAGACCCATGTCTTGACGATCTCTGGGAGCTCCGTGCGGAGTGAGGGGGTGTCGCCATGGCAACCAGTTTGTCCATCAGCTCCGCCTGCAGCCGGTCGCGCTCTGCCTCGCGCCGGGCATGGGCTGCGTCGCGCGCTGCTTCGCGCTGGGCATTGGCGATGTCGCGCTGCGCATTGGCGCTGGCCTGGGCAGCGTCGCGCTGTGCGTTGGCGACGTCGCGCTGGGCATTGGCGCTGGCATGGGCGGCGTGGAGCTGTGCATTTGCGACGTCGGCGCGGCTTCTCTCAATGTTCTCTTCTGTCTGGAGGCGTCTGGTCTCCAGTCTTATTCGGTCGTCTTCACTCCTTTGTTGCGCCTGGAAGCGCTCTCGCTCGCCTGCAAAATGTTCGCGCTCGCACGTCTGTTGCGCTTGAAGTCGATCGCGTTCGGTGGAGGCTGCCAGGGTGGCGATGAGTGCCTGCGCCAGCATCTTGTCCGCCTCGCTGGGGGAAGACGCCGTTCGGGGCGATCGGCTCCCGGCAGTACTTGTTGGAGATCCGTTCTCCGGTTGCGTACCGAGGAGATCCGTCTCCTGGGTGCGCGTCTCTTTAGGGTTGTCTTCCTCCCGGAGCTGATCGGGGACTATTTCTTCGGTATTGTCTGGGGGTAAAGTCGTGTCAGTTCCCTCCTGGTCCCCACCGTGAGCTTGGTCAGTTACATTAGAACCCACTAGGGCCTCTGTTGGCGGGGTAGCCTGG
>NC_140165.1:104596253-104658753 GCF_963971535.1 Notolepis coatsorum
AAGCAGACCGACGACCGTGTCCCACAGGTTCGCGACATCCCGGCAATATGGCTTGAAGGCGAAGCAATATCCTGTGCGTGATTCGCACCGGAAGTATGACTTGATGCCATACCGGGTTGGCTTGTTGGGGTTGTAGACGCGGAAAGCCAGGCGGCCTCGCCATGCCATCATCCCCTCGTCAATGGCGATCTCACGGCCGGGCTGGTACAGTTCCTTGCACCGCACATTCACGTGATCGACCACAGGGCGCACCTTACAGAGTTTGTCTCTCACATATAGGGATGTGTTGTCTGCAAAGTGGAGGAAGCGCCAGATCAACTCATAATGGTTGCGTGGTATGGTGGCTGAGTAGAACGGTGTGAAGATCATCTCATCCGTGGTCCAAAACATGTCCAAGTGAGGCTTCCAAAGGACACTGCTGAGGAAGATCAGGCCAAGGAACTGCTTGAGCTCCTTCAATGTGAGGGCCTGGTTAGCGTGGGATCCAGCCGGGCAATCGACTGATCCGCATACAGGTTGGTCTGGGCAACAATGGCGTTGAGAAAGTCGTCTGTCAGGAACAGATCTAGCCATTTTGCAGGCCGGTGAGAATTCAGTGCTGCGGCGTCCTGGAGCAGCCCCGGTTGGGATGTGAAGGGGAGCCTATGAGGCACCCAGCCCTCACGAGACCAGGCATTCTCCTGGTCCTGACGGCTCGCCGCCGACCTGCTCTTCGCTCCTCGTCGCACCCCGCGAACTGTCAATTATACAAATATACAATTATGATAACACCCCTACTGTAGACAAACATTCATATACCACATAGTTACAAACTGTGTGTGAGTGAATGAGTGAGTGTGTGTGGGGTTCAGATGTCAGAGCTGGACGTGGTGTGGGGGTCAGAGGTCAGAGCTGGAAGTGGTGTGCAGAGTGAGGCCAACTTACCACTCTTAGATGTGCGCTTCCGCCCTGCAACGGGTTCCGGAATGTCCTGACTATCATCCAGTTCTAGAATCACATGATGTAATACATTACAATATTGCAATGTATTGTCCTTTTATTTACATGACATATATATATAGCATTATGTGTTATATTTTATGTACAATCACCTGCAGGAGTAGGTGAAGCAGGAGAAGGTGACGCTCTGTCGTTTGGGCCATCGTCACTCTCTGCTCCAGAATCTGAATTGAATTGAAGAATTGAATTCATTCAGTCAGTCTCATAAAACACAATAGTAAACATTTACATACATGAATGCAGTTAGTACATACCCAAGTTTATTTCTTTACAATGGCTTGTGCTTGTGTGTGTGTGTGTGTGTGTGTGTGTGTGTGTGTGTGTGTGTGTGTGTGTGTGTGTGTGTGTGTGTGTGTGTGTGTGTGTGTGTGTGTGTGTGTGTGTGTGTGTGTGTGTGTGTGTGTGTGTGTGTGTGTGTGTGTGATGGACTGTGTGGTTTTGATAATGACCACACACACACACACACACACACACACACACACACACACACACAAGCACAAGCCCTTGTAAAAAAAAAAAAAGGAGGGCATGCCCTCCATCTCACACGTCAAACAGGCCTACAAACAACATCTGATGCTAGAAAACCTCTGCACTCAGTGTATAGCATTTAGCACAGACCCAATAGCATTGATTACTACAGCACACACACACACACACACACACACACACACACACACACACACACACACACACACACACACACACACACACACACACACACACAAACACACACACACACACACAAGCACACAAGCACACAAGCACAAGCCCTTGTAAAAATATCTTTGATGTACTTCAAAGTGATGCATTCTATTGATGCACAGCGAGGCCTAGGTATCAAAGTGCATTTTTGTCATGACCTCCCCCCATAGCCAGATGGCTGATGAGCACATGTAGTGAGGCCTTGTAGTGAGGCCTTGATTTAGAACTAATTCCATTAGAATAAAAAATACAAAAGAACTTGGAATTAGACTGAATCTAATCTCCAAGAATTTAGCTGTTTGAAAATAAAAAATACAAAATAACTTGGAATTAGACTGAATCTAATCTCCAAGAATTTAGCTGTTTGAGTTGAATAACAAATTTCCACGATAAGGTGTTAAAAGTTACCTTAAAAGTATAATTCATCGATTTGAACCTGTATGTATATTTATTATACTTTATACACACTATGCACATTACATTCGTCAAAATGAGCTCTGCACTTACCGTGCTCTCATTGACCAAGGCCTAACTCGTCGTCAGATGAATCCGAGTCTATAATAAATAAATTATAACGTTGGTCGGCGAATTATATACACTATGAAATAAATATGAACATGCGTCAAAATGAGCTGTGCCCTTACCGTGGTGATATCTTCTACCAAGTTCTAGGTCGTCGGAGGAGGACTCCGGGTCTATAATCAATACATACTGACGTTGGTTGGCGAACTAGCGTTACATATTCACATGGACAGTACAGTATACAATGAATCCATTAGCGTTAGGTAAAGCATTATATCAATATACACGTTTCACACACACAATTACATCAGCACGACCTTACCTGGTGGTTTCCAATCGGCGCTGCAGTCCGATTCATGAACAGTGGAATCACTGTCCGATGATTCTGAAGACACTGTCTGCACAGCCACCTTCCTCTTCCTCGAACTACGACGGGGAGATCCGCTCCCGGGGCGAGACACGCCGCTGGGCCCAGCGACGGTCTCACGGCGCTGCCCGGTCGGAGCTACCAACGGGCCGGTCGTTGTCGCTGCAACGGGTCCAAACGCCAACTTGGTTTGAACAAACCGATCCTCCGTCGGCCTGTCCACACGTTTCTTCCCTACACTACGTTTCCTCATACTGAAATAATAATCTAAATGTAACAACTAACTGACCAAACTACTATTACTACTACTACAATATACTACCTAGACTACGCACTAATCCCTCACAATAGTACTACTATTTAGCACGACTAGGTACTTCTAAAGCACAGCTGATACCTTACAATTATTCTGATACTACTACTAATACTGTATGAACTATCACTATAAGACTATACGCTGATCTTATGAATGTAAATATCTCTCTCAATCTCTCTCTCTATCTCTATCTATCTCTCTCTATCTCTCTCGCCAACAAACCTCATCGATTCTGGGAAGGCGTAAGCTCTTATACCTGCGGTCAGGTACACTGACCAATCACAGATCAGCTTCATTGTAGGGCTACAATATCCATTATCCTGTGATAGTGACAGTGTTAGAAAATAGGGGGACACTGCCACCTAGTGTCATTTGAGAGGAAATGCAGTTTCCGGTTCAAACCCAAGTCCAAAAGCTCCGCGGTGAAGTTCAGACTGGGAAAATGGAAAAAAGATGTAAACAGATCAAAGACGCCGTACGGCGTCATTGGCAGAATGAGCATGGCGAGCAATGACGAGTTTAGGCGTCTCTGGCGGAGAAAGTGTTAAGAATTAAATAAAATGCATTATTATTATTATTATTATTATTATTATTATTATTATTATTATTATTATTATTATTATTATTATTATTATTATTATTATTATTATTATTATTATTATTATTATTATTATTATTATTATTGTTATTATTATTATCCCCTCTCTACTTCCCATTTCCCCATGTAGCATGCACCTGATTAGATAAATGACATGCTGGTGCTCTAGTTTGACATCTAGTGGCTGAATGTTATCTATAAAATGAGCTCAAAACCAAAACACAATCTCTCTCCTTCAAACATATTTCTGAGCAAACCTAAATGTAATCACCTATGTTTCTGTGCCCCAGAAGGATCTGTTTACGGTAACTGTTACGGGTTATTACCATTTATCTTTTAACAAGATTACTCCAATCCCATTACACCATAATCCGTTACTTCCCCAACCCTGGCCGCTGTCCTCGGACACAAAACAACCCTTATAACAAACCTCTACACATGGAACCCAAATCCAATTACCCGCAGGGACGAAACCTAAATTAATTTCAAGACTACTGTGGCCTCTTCAATAGAGGGGTTTTTGGATAAGGGTCAAATGTATTTTGTAAAGACTTGTTATACCCTGACAGGGCAAACAGGCCAAACAAAATGTGAAATGTGGTTGCCAGGCAGCGGGGCACTTGAGTAATCACTTGAGGGGTATAGTACTGGGTCAGGACTTGATATAATTTGCATACTGGCTAGGCAGCGGGGCTACATGAGCAGAGCTCCGGACTCATGATTGGAAGATCACCGGTTCGAGCCCCGGCAAGGAAAGTGGTGTTGTTGTCCAGCAGGGGGCATTCTGTCCTCTGGACTAGTCAGTAACAATGCCCCTGTTAAATGCCGTCCTTCGGATGAGAAGCTAAACCAAGGTCCTGACTGAGGCCCTGTTTAGACGGAAACGCTAGCAGGTGAATCCGCAAAAAAAAAAATTCGGATGTGCCTTTCGTTTATACGGAAACGCCGTTTTTACGGGGTGAAACCGCAAGAAAGTGAGACTACCTTCCAGGGTGGAATTCCTAGAAACGATAAACCTTTGCGCTATCATCTAAACTGTCAAACCGCATAAAACGATGACGAAAGGGTTGTCAAGGCTCTCGTCGCGCGTACTGCTTACATCACAGGCATGCGCCAGTAGGCTAGAAGCGTAAACAAAGCATGTCTGATTCTATCCATGGCGATCACCTGAAGGCTACATTGGCAGTACTTTTAAATACACAAGAATCTGTCCCGCAGCGTGACTGGACCCACTGTCTGTGAGTGACTCTGCTTTGGTCCAATCACATTCCCCACCCACAGTCTGCGAATCAGAGGCAGAGTAGGGCGGGTCTTCACAGCACGTCATGTGACATATGCGCCAATCATGTGACAGCGGGGCTCCGTCGTTACAGCCTCGTCTGCACAGAGAATTCCATCCCAAAACGCTAGTCTAAACGCAAAATTGAAAGTGAGACCGCAAGACTACTTTTGCGGTTTCTGTTCAGACTCTCTCGTCTAAACGTAGCCTGAATCTCATCGTTAAAGAACCCAGGACGCGTCTATTCTTATCCTAACCAAGTTATTTTTTTTTAACGTTTAATTAATTTATCCACTCTGGTTGGATGGTATGTATGTATGTATTGTGCTAATTCTTTAATTGCTACCTGTTGAGTGGATCACCATGGTGCAATGCAATTACCTCCGAAGCTGGCTGCCACTGTTGTGTCCATAGGCAGCGTAGCGATTTCAAAATTAGATTCGATTCAAATGTATTGTCATTATACAGCACAATACATACATATACATACACACCATGTAACCAGAGTGGATAAATTAATTAAACGTAAAAAAAAAAAAAAAATTGAACCAAGAGTGATTTGAACTTGTGACCATAGGATCCACAGCCAGCAGACAAACAAGGTGAACTAAGTCAGATGTTAAAACTAGCGTACGTCAGTGGCCAATCAGAGCGCAAAACGCGAACGCGGAAGCAAACATGGGTTAGGATAAGAATAGACGCACCCAGGACGCCTATCGTAAAGAGTAGGGGGTTCCCCGACCTTCCTGGCCAAATTCCAAATCAGGTCTCTGACATCAAGGCCACCTAATCATCCCTTCCCCTTAATTGGCTGATATCAATCCCTGTCTCCTGAGCCATTCAGGAGAGGCCATTTCCACCCTACATTGTGGGGAGTGCTTTGAGTGTCTAGAAAAGCACTATATAAATGTAATGAATTATTATTATTATTACTGCCTGGGAAAAGGACACATTAATTTCTGCTAAACAACTGCAAATGAAGAGATTATAGGTTTGACAGCAGTCTCTCAAAACCCTGCAACATTAACAGTGCTAAATGTGGTATTTTGTTGCTAAAATACGTGGTCTACATTTTAAAATAATAGCTCTACACTCTGACAGCCATTACTGATACAGAGTGTCTGGTGAGTAACGTGGGTCTCCCAGTCCCTCTGCTCTGCAGCAAACAGAAAATATATTTTCTGGTACCCCGTTCCCACTTTTCAAACCTGTATTTACTCTCAAAAGGCAACTGAGGTGTCCCTCACTTACAGTCATGTGAAGTGTACATACAGAAATAAGCAAAAGAAAAGGCATATCAAATCATAACAATAAGACAACAAAGCGAGGCAAAAGTAAGGATAACAAATCAATTAAAACAAGTATAACTTGATTGACAAAGGTTGGAGTTTTAAATTCTGCAACAGAGGGGAGAATCTCAAGCTTTAAGGACTGTTGGAGTTCATTCCATAAGCTAGAGGGGCATCATAGCAAAATGCAGATTTACCCTGTTCAGAGCAAACTTGAGGAACCTTAACTCAATGGCTGCCAACAACGAGTATACTCGTTATAGCCCGCCAATCGAATAACGCCAACAACGAGTATACTCGTTATTGGATCGTTATTTCTTTTATTCGCTATTTCCATTCATAAACATGCAGGCAGCTGTGTGTTATCACTGGGGATGGGTCTGAGATCGCAAAAGTTCAATACTGCCGCCTGCCGCCTTGCGGCCGCAATTGCATTCCATTTGAAACGATGTGGCTCGGTGTCTGGGCCGATCTGCAGCCTGCGGGTGGAGTCTAACTACTCGGGCAGGGCAAACGCTTATACCGCATGCATCGATGAGGGTCGGGCCCCCCCGGGTTCATGTTCATTGCTGGATTACGTTTGAAACACGATCACGATCAGTACTTGGAATGGCGATCAGATAATTGGAATATTCTTTTCGGGACAGATCCTGGTCAAGGTAAGGGATAAATGGTATCAATATTGCGTTGATCCAAAAATTATTTCATGCGATCGGGAGCGTGTGTGTGTGGTGTGTGTGTGTGTGGCATGTTCCGTTGGTAGCGATCAAAGCATGGAGGGCCCCCCCCCCCCTTTCATGCATCCATGATGAAACATAATACCGATAATCGAAATTTTGAGAACAGTAGCTAGTCCAGGGAAGAAACGATAACACTTTTGCTAGAATACACGTTGCCGGCCATTACGAAGCATTTTGGAAACTACACTCATATTCACGACGGTATAAAACGGAAATGTATGGATGGAAAAAGTATCAGTTTTTTGCATCTTGACCGGAAGAAACTCAATGACAATCGACTATATTATTAGATCCATAGCTATAATATATAATATAGCTTTAGGCCTGCAAACACAGCCACGTATCTCCATGTTAAAAGGCGATGGCGTTTCAACGGTAAGGTAAACAGTGACCCCTGGCGCTGAATGAGTTAAGGACCAGCCTGTCACTAGAACGGGTTCCATAGGTTCCACAATTCCATTCCAATGATGATGTAGTATAATTTTTATCCAGGAGAAAGAACTCCACACTGCAAAAATGATTTGACAAAAATAAGAACTAGTTTTAAGCAAATATGTGGTTGAAACAAATCAAATAATCTGCCAGTGCAGTAAGCAAATCTGATTTAATAATAATACAGTTATTTTTCTAAAATAATCTAAAATAAGTACAAATATCTAGGGTTCTAGGGTTCTCTCTCCTGATAGGATAAAGTGGGAACGGGATATCAGAACATTTATTTTGTGTTTACTGCAGAGCGGAGGGACTGGGAGACCCATATGTTACTGACCAAACAATAGATCCTGACAAGAGAAGCCACTCAAGAAGACCCACTCCTATCCGAGCTCCGGGAGGGTCATCAAAGAGAAGCCGCCTATTCTCTGTCCTCGCTCCACAATGGTGGAACGAACTTCCCACCACAGTTAGGACAGCCGAAATCTGACCAATCTTTCGCTGTTGACTAAAAACACACTTCTTCAATCAATATCTGAAATGATTTGTATTTGTATTTTACGGTCTTCTACTATCATGCACTCTTCCCTACTATACTAACATGTCTCTACTACGATGCACTCAACACTGCAGCACACAAGATTCAGCACTGTTTGATGAACATTGTTACTCAGTCAGCTGTAAAAGTTGTACCCTTTCTGCTGACTTGTTGTACAGAACGTGTAAGTTGCTTTGAATAAAATTGTCAGCTAAATGACAAAATGTAAAATGTAAATGATGACTTAATTACGTACGTAACACATATTTTAACAAAAAATACCATTTAATACCTTTAAGCAAAGAAAATCAACTGTTCCTTGGTGGTCACCTCTTCTAAGTGCTGAGTGAGTGGAACCTGTATTATTAAGATCTACTGCCCTCTAGTGTCCAAAATGCCAACACTTACATGTACAGTAGAAGAACCCCCCCCCCCCCCCTCTCTCTTAGACGTAATTTCTTTATATGCACATCTCCTCTAGGTTTGACTGGTGTTTGGGCAAAGGCGGTTATGCACGGGTGTCACAGGTAATTAGCCGTAAAATGAAGACAGATGTCCCTTTGAGAAGACTAATGATCCTCATAAATCAAGGGAAATATGCAAACTCAGAACTTCAAAGCTTGGTCAAAGATGAGTTAGTCAAACACAAACATGGTATTGCATGAACAATACCTTTACAACTGTAGGCCTATATCCTATACAAAATATATGTAGATATATAATATGATATATACTGATATGCTATGACACTTGAATTTCCCCAAGGGGATTAATAAAAGCTTGACTTGACTTGATATATATATATTAGGGATGTCCGATATTATCGGCCGACCGATATTATCGGCCGATATCGGCAGTAAAATGTGATATCGGAAAATAGCGGTATCGGTTTAAAAAAAAGAAAAAAACAATAACAATATATATATCAAGTGAAATGATTAGTTACCTGAAATTATTCCGTTTTTTGGGGTGGGAAACCCTGCATATATCGGTATCGGTTGATATCGGTTGATATCGGTATCAGAAATTAAGAGTTGGACAATATCGGAATATCGGTATCGGTAAAAAAGCCAATATCGAGCATCCCTAATATATATATATATATAATATATATTATATAGTGGTACAGTATGTGTTTTTATTTATTTGTCAGAGAGGGACAACGTACATTAACACAGTCCCCGCCAATGACGAGTTAACTTGTTGTTACCCGCCAATCGTTGAGCGCCAACAACGAGTTAACTCGTTGTTATGATCGTTATTTATTTTATTAGCTATTGCCATTCATAATTAATCAGGGCAGCCTGTGCGTCTGAGTGTGTCTGAGATCGCAGACGGTCAATACCGCCGCCTGACGGCTTGCGGCCGCTATTGCACTCCATTTGAAACGATGTTGTTTGTTTTCTGGGCCGAGCTGAGCCTTGCGGGCAGGGTTTAAATACTCCGGCAAGACAAGCGCTTACAAGGATGCATCAACTAGCCCCCCCCCCCTCGTTCATATGCAATGCTGGATAACGTGGACTGGATAACGGACTACCGCGACCAGTACTTGGAATGGCGATCAGATAATTGGATTGTTCTTTTTGCATTACTTCAGAGACAAGGTAAGGACCAGGGGCGGAGCTATAGGCGAGGCTGCAGAGGCAGCTGCCTTAGGGCCCGCCCACCGTCTGGCGGGAGGGGGGCCCGGGCCCAGGCCCGGGACTGAATGGAGTTGCCGTTCGCGTGTGGGACTGGATCGAACGGCAACTGGTAACGGCAACTGGGACTGGTGCGTTTGTTTTGATTCTAGGCTCCTCCCGTTTTGCCAGTACTGTGGTACGAGTACGACTGATAGCGTGTGGTTTAGGAACAGGGCGTTTTGCACAAATCCAGCGCTCCCTTTCCTTGGCTGTGACGTAGCCACGTAAGTCTCACAAGCAGCGCGGAGGTGGGAAGCGATGTTTTTCTCTGATGTCGCGTTCACGTTACGTGGGAAGAATCGGAAGAACCAGCTTCCGACTGGGAAAAACCATTCACGTCAGCCTCCTAGTTGTAATTCCTACTAGGACATATGGGATTTCATTTTTTATAGACCCCGATATCTCCCACTTTGCGTCACGAATTGCGGAAGTATGGATGTGGGCGTTTTGATCGAGTCAATGCGTGAAGGCTTCCTAGTTGTAGCAACGAGATGTCCTCTGGTTCTTCCGCTTCTTCCCACGTAACGTGAACGCGACATCAGAGAAAAATATCGCTTGCTAATGTTGCTGGGCAACAAGCTATGTCCAACATAATAAGTCACCTGAAACATCACCACCGCTACCCCATGGTGTATTAAAATCCGACGCCGCCGAGCAGCTAAAGGGGACATTTACCGAGGACCAGCACAAAGTGTGGATATATTATGATTTAACAAGTCTTATCTGTCCAGGACGATGACAACATTATTGCAGGTAAGCTAACTACTAACGTTATCACGGTAGCTTGGATGCTAACTAACGTAATGTGAATGAATGAAAACTTTATTTAACAGATTGCAGAATGGGTACAATACAGTACGGCTCAATACACACAATTGTTAAGGGGATGCAGACCAGAGAAAGACGTTTGTCTTGTTTACATCAGGGTCCCCCATTTTCAATTCATAGTGATCATAGAAAACATATACGTTACCACCTAGCCACAATCTATGGTATTTCTAGGTTACCACATGGGTGGCGCACGTGAACACTTTGTGAATTATGTGAGGGTGTATCATGATGATGGTAATTTGGCACTTAACGAACATTACCTATCTCTTTGCCGTTTTGCATAGTGCACTGCATAGTACCAGAGATGACAAAAGTTATGTGGTAACATAGGTCGCGCATCACTGCCAGTAGTCTGCCTATTACCCAATTCTGACTCTGGTATTAGTCAACTAACGTACTGTTAGCCAGTTAGTACTGTTAGCCAGTTAGTACTGTTAGCCAGCTACTGTAATAACGAAACTGAAATATCTAATGATGATTGTTGTGAAGGGCCAGATTAAACCGAATATATATATTTATTTATATATATATATTTAATTGTATTTGTATATTCTCTAATATTCCCTGATATCCCTTGTATATTCCTGGTACAATATGCATTGAATATCCATTCTAGCCTACTGAACATCCCATAATAGTCTCCATTCTACTATTGGTCGAGACCTTGGTGCCAGGCTGCCATACCCCTCAGACCCAGTTCAAACGTACCGCTCCACATGTACGAACAAGTCCTAGTTCCGAGAAGGGGAGGCATGAACTTTACGCCAACTCAAATGTGGAAAGGATCTTGGAGAAGCTGCCGCCCGCTCGACAGGAGCGTTTTAGGCGACAGAGGGACCACCGAGACCCGAATGGCCCCGAACCGAACCTCCTCGATCTAGCAGACTTCCTGGCGAGAGAAGTCAGCAGCCTACGGCTAGATACATTCGGACGGAGCACCCCTGGCTCCAGAGAAGGAACCAGACGACTAAATGATGGAAGAAGATCGGTGACTGTGATGCACCAATCGGAGTCAGTACCGAGCAGCAGGAGCCACAGTACCCCCTCCAGAACGGAGAAGTGGAAGATAGTGTGCCCCTACTGTGAGAAAGAACACTGGCTAGCGCAATGTGACTCCTTCCCCAAGCTGAACGCGGAGGAAGCAAGTCAATGGATAAAGTCCAACAAGCGCTGTTTTCGCTGTGCGCGCTCACACATGGCAGCCGAATGCCGCTTAAAGAAAAGGTGCACCAAGTGCGATGGAGCCCATCTGGACATACTTCACGACAGTAACAGACGGCGCCCTTCACCCGCACCATCCAGCCGCAAAGCGAGCGTCATGTACATCGATCCCGCCAGCAGCAGTGGAGCCCGAGTACTCCTAAAAGTAGTGCGTGTGACACTAAGCTACCAGAATAAAGTCCTGGACACTTACGCCGTCCTCGATGACGGGTCAGAGAAGACCCTTCTGCTCGCCTCCGCTGCGGCCCAGCTAGGGCTGCGGGGAAGCGAAACCCAAATGACAATTCGGACAATAAGACGAGATTTGAAGACGATAAAGGGCGAGAATGTCTCATTCTCTATCGCAGCAAGCGGCCAGCCTGAGCGACGGTACCAGATTACAGACGCTTTCACCAGCCAAGAAATAGGACTGTCGCGGTACACATACCCCGTCGCCAAGCTGATGGAGAAATATGCACATCTGCGCAAGTTACCGATCCCGCTCATAGACAATGCTATGCCGACCCTGTTGATAGGCTCCGACCATGCAGACCTCATTGTCCCGATAGACCGGGTTCATACCGGACCCCGAGGCTGTCCTGCAGCAGTCGAGACCCGTTTGGGATGGACTCTCCAAGGCCCGCTCGCCAAATCTCTCAACCGAAGTACAGCCACTAGATGTCTCCACTCCCGAGTCACAGAGGGAGAAACCGCACTCCTGCAACACGTAGAGCGGTTATGGACCTTGGAACAAATGCCCTTTAAGAACGGAAAGAAAGACATTCGCTCTAAAGATGACATTTACGCCATTCACCTCCTCGAGACAGGGACCAAGAGAGTCCCGGTCAACGGCGTGTTGAGATACGCCACGCCACTCCTGCGGCGAGAAGGAATGCCTACTTTCCACGCCAAGACAGACGCCACAGAACGGTACCTGCTGAACACGGAGCGGCGCTTAGCCAAGAACCCCGCCCAAGAGAGTGTATACCGCGCTGAGATTGAGAAGCTCATCACAGCGGGACACGTCACAAAGATGGACATTAAAGAGGCTGACCAGACCACTGAATCGTGGTACGTGCCTCACCACAAGGTCCATCACAACGGTAAAGACCGCATAGTATTTAACTGCAGCTACCAGATCGGATCCCAAAATCTGAATAAAGAGTTACTGCCCGGTCCCACACTCGGCCCCTCCCTACTCGGCGTTCTACTCCGCTTCCGCCAGGAAAAGGTGGCCATCAGCGGGGACATTAAAGGAATGTTCCTGCAGGTGAGATTAGTAGAGGCGGACAAGCCCCTGTTACGGTTCCTATGGAGAGAGAAGCCAGGAGATGAGCACCCAGCCATCTACCAATGGGAAGTCCTCCCCTTCGGAACGACGTGCAGCCCCTGCTGTGCTACATTTGCACTACAGAAACATGTAGCAGAGGACCCAGCAGCGGACGAAGAGGTCCGACACAGCGTAAAGAACAGCTTCTACGTAGACAACCGTCTACAAAGCCTTTCAACCCAAGAAGAAGCCGAGGCTCTCCTGATTAAACTCCGCGCCTCATTGATCAAAGGCGGCTTTGATCTCAGGCAGTGGGCCAGCAGCGATCCGCAAGTACTGCGCAGCCTCTCCTCCGAGGACAAGGCAGCCAGCAGCGAGACCTGGATGGCTACAATCCCGGGAGAAGCCCAGGAGATGACCCTGGGATTGGTGTGGCGATTCAAAACAGATTCGCTTCACTACAGACACAAGCCCCTGACTACGGAGCAGGGAAGGCCGGCGGCGGCGCCGACCACCAGACGGAGTGTGTACACAACACTCGCCCGACAATATGACCCCGCTAGGATGTATTCTACCGTACACCACCAGGGCAAAAATGATTGTACGAGCATTGTGGGACAAGGACCAGGGCTGGGACGACCCCATTCCCGCACACCTTGCATCCACCTGGAGAGAGTGGGAGATGGAGCTCCACTCACTCCCAGGCGTTAATATGCGCCGAAGCTACTTCCCACCCACGGTGAGGCCAGAGACATGTAAAATGGACTTACACGTCTTCAGTGACGCCTCAGAGGTCGCATACGGATCAGTAGCCTACTTGCGGGCCCAAGAGAAGGGGGGAGAGATCTACACAGCATTTGTCCTCGCCCGCTCGAGAATAGCCCCACGCAAGCAACAATCTATCCCACGTCTAGAGCTCTGCGCAGCCCTAGCCGGAGCGCACCTAGCCACGCTCATCCAACGTGAGCTCACCATACCGGTGTCTAGAACAATCCTGTGGTCAGATTCCACAACGGTACTCGCCTGGATCAAATCGGACTCATGCAAGTACAAAGTCTTCGTGGGAGTCAGAGTCACCGAGATTCAAGACTTAACCGAAGAGTTAACCGGAAAAACAGAGTGGCGCTACGTTGATACAAAACAGAACCCAGCTGACGTCATCACCCGGGGGATGCCCCTGGATGACCTCACCCATCGCAATGTCTACAGTGACGGCCCCGCATTCCTAAGACTCCCGGAAGGACAGTGGCCCATGCCCATCCCGAGGGAAGCAAGTCCAGAGGAGGTGGAAAATAAGAAGTCTGTGTTCTGTGGATTGAGCACCGTAGCCTCCACCGACCCTAACATAGACGATTGCACGTCCATAGAGAGTGCACAACAAAGAACATTCCTGCGGTACCACCCGGAGTGCAAGTCCCCCGCTGATATGTCAGCAGCTAACTACGAGGAAGCAGAATTGCTTCTACTGCAGCGAGCCCAGAGAGACTCGTTCCCCGATGAATTGGCCTGTCTACAGGGAGGAAAGCCCGTCCCATCCGACAGCAGATTAATTCATCTGGCCCCCGAGAGCGACGCCCATACCCTCATCAGAGTGGGTGGTCGCCTACGCAGAGCCCCCAATCTACCGGATGACATTAAATACCCGATCGTATTGAACAGCCGACACAAGGTCACAGAGCTGATTATAAAGAAATACGATGAGGATGTACATCACGCAGGAGCAGAAAGAGTCTTCGCGGAAATCAGACGTCGTTACTGGATCCTACAAGGAAGAGAGGCGGTACGACGCTTCCAGCGAACATGTCTAGACTGCCGCAAGTGGCGCGCGCAGCCCAGCATACCAAGGATGGCTGACCTTCCTCCATGTTGCCTCCGAATCGGTGACAAGCCATTCCACTCAACGGGTATGGACTGCTTTGGCCCACTGCACATAAAGAAAGGAAGAGGAACCGAGAAGCGGTGGGGTATTGTATTCAAATGCATGACCACCAGAGCGATACACATCGAGCTTCTCCCGACCATGAGCACAGACTCATTCCTTATGGCCTTCCGTAGATTCACATCACGGAAAGGAAGACCGTCTACCCTATTGTCCGATCATGGGACAAACTTCAAAGGCGGCGAAAGAGAGCTGAGAGAGAGCTTCCAAGCTATGGGCCCAGAACTTAAGACCCACCTCGCTCCAGCACAGGTTGATTTCCAATTCAACCCCCCAAACACACCCCACTTCGGTGGCACTTGGGAACGAGAAGTGCGCTCCATAAAGACAGCCCTGTACGCAGTACTTGGGGCCCAGACTGTGGCGGAAGAAGTCCTAATGACAGTCCTCACGGAGATTGAGGGAGTACTTAACTCGAAGCCCCTCGGATATGTCTCCAGTGATGTGGCGGATATCGACCCAGTTACCCCCAACACACTCCTGATGGGGCGGCTAGATCCTGCATTACCCCAGACAATGTACCGGCCTGAAGAAGCGAACGGCCGACGAATGTGGAGGTACAGCCAAGTATTAGCCGACAAGTTTTGGAGCAGTTTCCTACTGCACTACCTACCGTCTCTACAGACCCGCCAGAAGTGGGTAAAGGAGAGAGACAATTTGACAGAAGGAACAGTCGTCATGATTATTGATCAATCACTGCCCAGAGCTATGTGGCCGGCCGGCCGCGTAAGCAAAGTGATCACCGGTGCCGACGGCAAGGTCCGAGCAGCTGAAGTGCTCGTCCAGGGTCGCACTTACACCCGTCCCGTGGCGAGGCTCATAGAGCTGCCCCGACTCCCAGACACAATCGATGATGACCATGACCCTATAACCCTATGACTTTGTGAAGTTGACTGACCCCTACAGCAAACCCTTATGTGTAAATAGACAACGCGATTAATCTGTCTCTGTTTAACTGATTAGGTCTGGGACCAATCAGGGGGTGGCTGTTGTGAAGGGCCAGATTAAACCGAATATATATATTTATTTATATATATATATTTAATTGTATTTGTATATTCTCTAATATTCCCTGATATCCCTTGTATATTCCTGGTACAATATGCATTGAATATCCATTCTAGCCTACTGAACATCCCATAATAGTCTCCATTCTACTATTGGTCGAGACCTTGGTGCCAGGCTGCCATACCCCTCAGACCCAGTTCAAACGTACCGCTCCACATGTACGAACAAGTCCTATTTCCGCGTAGGAATCTGACTACCGCACCACTAATGGGACTATTTGTTCATAGTGCGTATATATACTGCGCTACTAAAGTAGGACTTCCTTTTCAGTCCAGTTTCTTACCCTCCAATAGAGTCACAGACGTAAAGCCTCCCCACAACGCCACGTGTGGGAGTAAGGCCAAGTTCGCCTACCATCGGTATTGAGACATCGTGTATATTAATATTTGAATAGTCATATTTGGCACTATATCGTCGAGTTGGACGTAGTCTATTAAGCTAATAATAGTCTGTTAATATATAGTGCTTCGTGCGGTGAGAATACTACCGTAGTCAGTACCCCATCGTTTCGGGCAGAGAACTGGCTGCTTATCCAGGGTGGTTGACCCCACGTGAAGCTGCACCCGAGGAGCCCCAGAGCCGACGAGCGAGTGGACCTGTATACCGGATTATTCTACCGACGACAGCCCGCCTTCCCAGGCACGGATTATGCTTTGTATACTTTGATTATTCCATGGATAAAGACCCCCGACACTGCCGTGTGTTGGAACCCCCCCCCCTGGAGAGGACGCAAGGTGAGGAGACGCTCTGCAAGACGAGGTCGCTTCACGTCTCTCCCCCGTGGACCGGAGAGAGCCGGCCCACAAAGAGTCCATCTGCTTTCATCTGTGGTCCAAGGATCGCCGGCGCATTGAACGGCACTGCAGTGGGTTCACCTGGGATACCCTTGGCCGGATGAGGCAGCCGGATTCTACCCCCCCCCCCCCTTCCTACTCCTGTCGGCTTACAAGCGACCGGATTAACCCCCCCTAGTGTGTCCAGTATATAATCATTAAAGTATCATTGCTGTTATTCCTTAAACTATTCCAGGTCGTATATGTACCACCTGCGCCTTCAGAGATTGGACATTCTCTATTGATATACCGACGAATACTCTTGCCATAAAAGTGCATACTAATTCCCATTCATAAATGTGATTGATTTGATTAAGTGCTTGCTCTACACACCATCGCTGTGTAGAAATAAAGACCTATTTCTAATTCGTACATTTGTGTTGGATCCGTTTCATCTACGTGACAGTGTTCATCATAATATATTTATGCCGTGTACTGGGTGGCCGAATATTAAGTACAAAGGTAGTGGTAGTAAGTATCATATCTAGTAATACAGTCAGGGAATTGTACCCCTCAGTTACAATGATAGTCAATCATAAAGACAGAAAACACTCTCATCACAGACAAGCTGGATCTGGCCAAATACCTAAACATGTCATGGTGAATGAATGAAAACTTTATTTAACAGATTGCAGAATGGGTACAATACAGTACAGCTCAATACATACAATTGTTAAGGGGATGCAGACCAGAGAAACACTTTCGTCTTGTTTACATCAGGGTCCCCCATTTTCAATTCATTATAACATAATGACATACAGATAGACAGTAGTGCTACATCTATACATGACATACCAGATTTGCAAATACAGTACTGTTTGTGATACGAAAAGAGTCCAGAAAAGAGAGTATATACATTTGACGTATTATTATTGTATTGTGATATGTTTTGTTTCATGTTGGAAAAAAAAAAAAAAAAATTTAATAATACAATAAATATCGGGGGGGGGGGGGGGGGGCCCCGAGCTGTCAATCTCGCCTCGGGGCCCGTGGGGCATTCCAACCGCCACTGGTAAGGACTATATATATCGAAAGGTTATCCTATAACCTAGTTATATGAATACTGGCAGAGCGTCTCGCTCTTTGCCATTATGAGATATCTCTTATCTCCTAGCACCTACTGTGCTCACGGACAAACAATTGCACTCACATCCACGTGACCAGGCCACGCCCCCGGGTCCTACTATATGACACCGGACATGGTCACACTCTACCTTTCCTCTTTTTTGTTTCCAACATGGACGCTGCAGTGCACTCCGTGAACTAGTTGTTATGAAACGCAGGAAGAAATTAGACAATGTTGGGTTTTCGCCGGAGGTTCACCAGCCCCTGGAATCTTCTCGGCACATCCTACCAGCGCATCGGGCCTGTCCTGGGGTTCCTCATCTCGTGACAGTGGACTGAGGGACATCGCGCGACGGTTAGCAGTCGAGCTACGTCGCCAACTGGTAGGCCTGCGTTGTCAGGCATTGATACTAGCATGAGTAATACTGCTTGTTGTCCCGTGAGACAGCCGTGTGATGTATTGGCGCGAGGGGCAGAATATCCAATTTGAGCATCTTATACCACTCTCTGCCAGCACTGTAAGCCTATGGAGATGTTCACCTTCTTTGCAGGGCTATAACTTTTTAAATTGTATTGCTAAATTGACATTACTATGGCCCATTCAACATCGATTATCAGGATGTAGGAACGTTATACTTTTTCATTCATAGATTCATACGAAAATACCATCTAGATATAAATATGTTTTTATCGTTTTCTGCAGTAATTCCTAGAACGTGAGTTATAGGCATAAACGCATATATAGATTATCAACTGCCGTTTGTTGCCGATACATGTTATATAAAAAATTTCAACTGTACATGATCCTAAACGTTATGACTGATCGTGCACGGATGAACGGGGGAGGGGGGGGGGTCGTTTATAATTCCGTGATCGTCAGTAAATGCTTTATGTAGTATGGGTGATATATTGATCAGAGCAGTTTGCATTATTAATAATAAACACTCACGCTAAAAATGACTTCAGCGTCCTCTTACCGTTCGCCGATGAGACTGGAGGAAAAAGATCCCACTTATTTGACGGTGATCTACTCGATCCATTTCCAGTTTGTATAATAATAATAAACGGCCAAATCATATCGATTATTGAGTTATGGCAGCGATCCATATACACAACGTGTGTCTAGAGTCCCGCAACAATATGTGAGTGCCGGACGCATTTGCCCGGTGCACCGATATCACCAGAGATCCATTTCCGGTTGTAACTCGCCGATCATCCACCAGGCGACAGTATTGAAGCGTTGCAGAGTTGTGCAGGCTCCCACTGCATCAGACCAGGCTGCGTGTATGCCTTCTACACCGCTGTTCCAGTTCCGCGTTGCCGTTTTGCGCTCTGATTGGCCGAGCGTGCGCACGCGCATGAGCCGCAACAAGCCCCTCCGCCGTGCTGCGATAAGGCTTTCGCCAGCCGGGAGAGTAGGCACCGCGAGCGGCATCGCTGCGCTCATCAACGCCCCTCCGTGCTCCGGCTTCGTCCAGCAGACACCATGGCGAGCTCAGCGATGCCGCTTGCGGTAGCGAAGGCGGCGATGAAGCCCGAGTTGCGCGATTTTTTATTGGTTTGTCATGACAAACCAATTACATAATCCAACATATGTGTAAAGAAACAACATATTCCAGTTAACGGTATATTTTCTTAATGATTGCTTACGGTATAAATTAGGTTAACTCGAGCTTAGTATTGCTGCCTGGCTGAGGGCCGCGTCGCGGCTCATGCGCATGCGCGCGCTCGGCCAATCAGAGCGCAAGACGGCAACGCGGAACTGGAACAGCGTTGTAGAAGGCATACACACGACCAGGCTACGTGAGGGCATTCTGAATACCTTGGCGAAAAAAATTAAATATGATCTCAATAACGTTGTACGCCGTGGAATGGCAGAATTTGCATGACCTTGAAACACGTTATACAACGGTTTTGGCGCAGGATGTGTTAACAATTGTGTGTATTGAGCTGTACTGTATTGTACCCATTCTGCAATCTGTTAATAAAATGTTCAATCAATCAATCAATCAATCACATGAGCAATAACATACACAATTCAACCCTTGCAATATACACAGTTCATCCCCACATACACATCAGTGTTCACATCTTTGATTATCTATCAACCAATTCCTAAGATTATACTTAAGGCATTGAATGAAATGGACTCTCCAATGTTTTGTGGGATTTTATTCCACTCAGGTGCTGTTTTACAAGAGAAAGCCGCTCTTTCTAAACTGGATTTAGCAGTCTCCTCTGGCTGTCCCTCTGGTGACTCTGGCTTCCCCTCCAGTAGCACCAGTTACAGAGCGAAAATGGACTTGATTGCAGAGTGGAGGTGGTGGAAAGTTATTTTTTATTTTATTTTAAGAATTTTGTACATTAGGCAGCCGTTCTTAATGTAGTCGGCAGCAGGAAAGTTTGATGCATCTTTTGTATCGCTTTGTATTTCTGTGCGAGTTTTATCCTTTTGTATCCCCATGTGTTGACCGTGTTTTGACAGAAGAAAGGACCTTTTCAGATTATGTTTTGCATTCCTTGGAGAGCACAGCAAGGTATGCTTTGTTGTTTATTGATTATGGTTGTAACTTTGTAAAGTGAAATTTGGAATGAATGATTTTATGTCTCTGTAGTCAATGTAATCCTTGTAGTTTGATACCAATGTTATTTTTTTTTATTTTTTTTTATTATTATTGCAAAACAAAATTATTAAAAGTCAGTACTCAACACACAATACATAATGAAACTAACAGATGGCTAAAATGACATGCAAGCACAGAAACAGAAAGCAAAAAAATATATAATAATACTTTACCGTATACAGTGTATATCCAACGAAATTACCAATTATACCAATGTCTTATACAGGATATACCCCTAATACCTGTTATCTAAAACCCTACACACATATGCTCCAGCTCGAACCCCCCCCCTCCCAAACCCCTCTTTGGATAGTACCTCCATTATCCCTCGCTCCTAACCAGACACTACCATTATAAGCTAGCTTTTATTCTCTCCACCACTTCTAACCACATTGACATTTTGGATTCATTGAGACCCAGAATTCTTGCTGTAGATATTTCTTGATAAATCACATCGAGATATGTAAGAAACCAAACTTTCCGGCACATTTTTTCCGGTTGAAACCAGCGTGATGCGATCAGCTTTTTAGCTACTGTGATAACCGATAAAACCAATCTCTTTAGCTGTGGATTTACTGCAAACTCAAAAACATCATTCAATAGTAATACAGAGGGGTGTACTGGTATATTCCAAGATACGAGTTTTGATAATTGTTGGGTCACATCTTTCCAGAATGCCTTAACTGGTGGGCAGTCCCAATACATGTGCATAAATGTCCCTTCGTCTCCATTTGTACATTGGGAGCATTTGGAGTCTTGTTTAAGACCCATTCTGTTCAGTCTTATAGGAGTCAAGTATGTCCTGTGAATATAGTTAAGATTGATTTGTTGATGGTCCGGGTTCCTTGATGTAAGTCGGACATTTGCCCATGCTCCTTGCCAATCAAAGTCACTTTCCAGGTCTGGTATATCCCTCCTCCAGACAGAGTCTAGTTGGAGGGTTTCATATGAGGACGTTAGTAATTGATGATAAAAACCTGAAACAAAACCTCTCGATGTCTCTCTTTCATAGAAGAATTTGTGGTATCTGTGGTGTTCAATTGGTATGTCTAATGGAACACCGTGAGACTTCAAACATAGCCGTAACTGTATGTAAAAAAGCCATGTGGACTTGGTGAGATTAAATTTTGTGCATATTTCTCCATAACTACAAAAACCCTGGTTGTTAAAAACATCCCCTAATGAGTGTATGCCTTGCTCTTCCCATATAGGGAATCTTATAGGACATTTTTCAATTAAGAGTGCATTGTTATTGAATAAGGGAGTGTGATTGTGCCATTTTTGTGGGTTAGGATATTTTTTTTGTGTTTCACGCCATATCCGGATCGCATGGGTAATTATGGGGCCAAATTTCCGCTCACAGTGCTTGATTGGTAGTTTAGTGTATGCTATGTCCTTCAGTCTATGTGGGGCTACTATGTTTTCTTCCAATTTTCTCCAGGATACTAATGCTTGGGGATCAAACCATGTTGTCAATGGTCTTAATGTGTACGCCTTAAAATAGTGGAAAAAATCTGGAAATGCCATGCCACCGTCTGCTTTATTTCTCTGTGCGGTGGATCTTTTTATACGTGGTGGTTTGTTATTCCAAATAAATTTTTATGTGGAGGAGTGTAATCTTTTCCAGTAACCCTCTGGAGGGGGTAACGGTAGCATTGAACTGAAGAAGTTGATTCTAGGTAGTACATCCATCTTCACTATTGATATCCTTGCCTGTACTGAGTTTTTAAGTTTTGCCCACCTGTCAAGGTCGTCTTTGATTTTGTTTTGTATTTTTGTGTAATTGTGCTTCACCGTTTGTCTTATGGTGGGGAATATTTCCACTCCCAAGCATCTAAAATGTTTTACCATAGGTATCTCACCTGGGAGGGTTATATCTTTTTTTGCAGGGGTGTTAAGTGGAAGGAAAGCCGACTTCGGCCAATTTATCTTAAATCCCGATAAATCACCAAAGTTCTCAATCAACTTGAGTAGATGAGGCAATGTGGTGTTGGGGCTTTGCATGAACAATATTACGTCGTCCGCATATAAACTAATTTTATGTTGTGTGCCCTTGATTACGATTGGTTCTATGGATTGGGATTGTCTTATATATTGTGCTAAAGGCTCTAATGATAGATCGAATAGTCCGGGACTAAGAGGGCAACCCTGTCTGGCTGAGCGTGATACCGGAAAGATTTTGGAGATGATTGTACCTGTTGTAATCATGGCCGATGGGTCTTTGTATAATACTTTAATCATATCAATGAATCCTTTTCCTAACCCCATCCTTTCTAATACTGCCCATAGATACGACCATTCCAGCCTGTCAAAGGCTTCCATAGCATCCAGGGACAGCATCGCCTTAGGTATGGTGTCGTCCTTGTCTACATCTAGTACGTGCAGTATTCGTCTTATGTTATCAGTGATCAGGCGACCTCTTATGAAGCCAGTTTGGTCTGGATGAACTAAAGACGTCATATGCTTTTGTAATCTGATGGCTAATACCTTAGAGTACAGTTTGATATCGGTTCCGAGGAGGCTTAAGGGTCTGTAACTACCGCACTCGGTGGGGTCTTTGTCTTTTTTGAGAAGGACTGATATGAGTGCAATATTGTCGTTTTTATGGAAGTTCCCCTCCTTGACTGAGTATAAGATCATATTTAGTAATAAGGGTCCAATTATGTCCCAACAAGAAAGGTACATTTCTGGTGGGATACCGTCTCTTCCAGGAGCCTTACCACTTTGCATTTCGGATATGGCCTTCTTGAGTTCCTCTAGTGTGATCGGTGTTTCTAACTGTTTAGCGTCATCCTCTGAAAGTTTAGGGAGAATAATTTGATTAAGATATGTGTCCATTTTATTTTGATCAAAGGTCGTTTCTGATTTATATAAGTCGGAGTAGAATTCTTTGAATGTATCGTTTATTATTTTGGGGTCTGTTTCAAGTACTTGTTGTGCTCTAATGGTAGTTATATCTGCAAATTTTGCATTAATTCTTAATCGCATGGCTAATAGGTGACTAGGTTTAGAACCTTGGGAGTACTGCTGTTGTCTTGTGCTGCGTATTTGTATTTCCGATTGTTGTCTGTATATGGCATTGATCTCTATTTTTAGTACGTTAACTTGATTTTCTAGTCTAGTTGAGTTGTTGTATTTTAAAGAATTAAATAACGTTGAGTAAAGCGTTTCCAGTTCAGACAGTTTTGTGCATTGATTCTTGCGCATTTTGGAGGAAAAGCTATCAGTGAAATCCTTGATCATTCCCTTTACCGACATCCATATTATTCTGGGGTCTTGCACCGAGATTGCATTCTCCCGTAGGAATACTATAAGAGCTTCTTTGAGTTGTGTAATGAATTCCTTGTTATTAAGCAGCATCGAATTAAAACGCCATCTTGGGGCTCGGGAAGATAGTATACCAAATGTTCCTTTTAGGAGTAAATAACAGTAATCTGATAGTGCATTGGGTATCATTTCCACTTCATATTTATCAAATAGTCTTGGGGATGCAAAGACATAATCTATTCTGGATAATGTGTTATGTCTCGCCGATCGACAAGAGTACTTTCGGGTTGTGGGATTAAGTGAACGCCATAAGTCATTTACACCTGTAATCTTCGACCAATCCTTTAATGCTTTAGATGAATTCTTTTGTTCGCTGGAAAAGGCGAGGTAAGATTTGTCCATCCTTGGATTCCAAATGGCATTAAAATCTGCACCTATTATAAATGAGTAATCGGGAAGGTTTAACATTGCATTGGTTAGTGTAGAGAAGAAACCCTCTTCGTACAAATTTGGGGCATATACCGCTGCCAACGCTATTTTCCTGTTATTGTGTACAATCCTAGCTATAGTTATACGCCCATCTGCATCCGACCATACTCCCTTTAATTCAATATTTAACTTACGTCTAACGACTATGGCTACACCTCGAGTTCTCGTACCAAAAGAAGAGTGACTAATATTATGATATGTGTTATCCGCTAACGTATCTATGTCTTCAAGTCAAGTCAAGTCAAGAGTTTTATTTGTCACGGCATACGAGTATACAATGAAATGCGGGTGGTCTTGCCCGCAACGATGTGCAATACAGTGGGTACAACATATAATTGAATCCAATACAAAAAATGTGTGCAATAACAGGTAACAGGTAACATGGTGTGACATCAAAATCGGTATCTGTACATAGTTATTTACAGAGCATATAGGACATGCTAGGTAGCTTTGGTAGTGCAATACACTGTTACTGTTGCTAATACTGATTTAAAGTGGCCTTTCCTTTTGGCAATAAGTGTGAGTGTGTGCGCATGAGTGTGTGCCCGCTCATGTTGAAGTGTTAAAGTGGCTGCTAGTGTGTGAGCGTGCACAGCGTGTGTGCTCATGTGTGCTTATGTGTGGATAGTTCAGTGTTCTGTGGTACTCAATGTTCATTGTTCAGTACTCTGATGGCCTGGGGGAAGAAGCTAAGCTTAAGCCTCTCTGTCCTAGTAGCTGGGGTTCGCAGGCGTCTGCCTGACCTCAGCAGCTGAAACAGGCTGTTATTGGGGTGGTGGGGGTCTTTCATAATTCTGCAGGCTCTGGATTTGCACCTCTTGTTGTATAGAACCTGCAGAGGAGGTAGTGCAATACCCGTGGTACGCTCGGCTGAGCGCACCACTCTCTGTAGGGCCTTCTTGTCCTGTGCCGTGCTGTTTCCATACCAGGCAGTGATGTTTCCGGTCAGGATGCTCTCTACAGCTCCTGAGTAGAAGGACTGGAGTATCTTCCCCGATACTCTGAACTTCCTTAACTGTCTCAGGTGGTAGAGGCGCTGTTTCGCCTTCTTTACTACTGTGTCTATGTGTGTTGACCATGTCAGGTCCTCTGAGATGTGGACCCCCAGGTACTTAAAGCTGCTCACCCTGTCCACGGTAGCCCCGTTAATCATCAGTGGTGTGTGCGTCTCCTGCTGTCCTCTCCTATAATCCACGATCAGCTCCTTGGTTTTACCAATGTTCAGGAGCAGGCTGTTGTCCTGGCACCAGCGTTCCAGTACCTCAACCTCCTCCCGGTAGGCCTTGTCGTCGTTGTCCGAGATCAGCCCCACCACCACCGTGTCGTCTGCGAACTTCACTATGGAGTTGGAGCTGAACTTGGCCACACAATCGTGTGTGTAGAGTGAGTACAGCAGGGGGCTCAGAACACAGCCCTGGGGGGACCCGATGCTCAGGGTGATGGTGTTGGAGGTCTGACCCCCCACCCTGACCGCCTGGGGTCTTTCGCTCAGAAAGTCCAGTACCCAGGCGCTCAGGGCAGAGCTCAGATCTAGCTCGATCAGCTTGTCCACCAGTCTGGTGGGGACTATGGTGTTGAACGCTGAGCTGTAGTCAATGAACAACAGTCTCACATAGCCCCCCTTCTGACGGTCAAGGTGCGAGAGGGTGCTGTGCAGTACCTGGGAGACCGCGTCGTCGGTGGACCTGTTTGTCCTGTATGCAAATTGCATAGGGTCCATATCACTGGGGAGGGAGGCACAAATGTGGTCCTTGACCAGCCTCTCAAAACATTTCATGACCACAGAGGTGAGTGCCACCGGTCTGTAGTCATTTGGACATGTTGGGGAGGGTTTCTTCGGTACAGGGATGATGGTAGACATCTTGAAGCAAGCAGGGACCACTGACTCCGCCAGGGATTGATTAAATATGGCGGTGAACACTGGGGCCAGCTGGTTGGCACAGGACTTGAGTATGCGTCCTGTTATGCCATCTGGGCCAGCAGCCTTCCTGGTGTTCACCTGCATAAATGCTCTTCTCACACTGTGTTCCGACAACAAGAGAGCGTCCCCGCCCCCCCGCGGTTGCCCCCCCCCCCTCCACAACAGCCGGCGCGCCAGTGACGTCACTAGCCGGAGAGCCAGCAGCGCCACTGTCTACACCAAACCGAGCATAGAAGGTGTTGAGCTTGTCCGCGAGGGAGGCGTCGTCGCTCCCCATTGAGGGGGCGCTGACTTTATAGTCAGTTATTGTCTTCAGTCCCTGCCATAATCCTCTTGTGTCGTTTTGTGCCATTTGTGTCTCCAGTTTGTCAGCATATGTCCTCTTAGCAAGTTTAACAGCCTTGTGTAGAGTATAGACTGAAGCCTTATACTCCTCCATGTTTCCTGACTCTCTACCCAGGTTGTAGGCGGTGGTGCGAGAGTTCAGAGCTGCTCTAATAGTGCTGTCCACCCACGGTTTCTGGTGAGGACAATACCATCAGCTATTGTTGTTATGTAGCTCACCACTGTGTCTGCGAGCTCACTGACGTCACTGGTCTTCCTCTAAAATGTGCGTTTCGCTTAGTAGAGCCACGTCCACATTAGGGCTGCAACGATTAGTCGACATAATCGACGACGTCGATTATAAAAAATCGTTGACGAGAAATTGTTGCGTCGATTAGTCATTAAAAAAAAAAGAAAAAAAAACTTTATTTAATTTTTTTTTTTTTTTTGTGCACTACCTATCTTTGTGAGAGTGGCTTCTCAGGGTTCCAGACAACATCATAACATGATGATCCCATAGCAAATTTTGGACATTGAAAACATTGTTCCCCTGCAGGAGATGATGATCAGACTAGACACACAATACATTACACACGCACTCCTCTCACTCACACACAGCGATCAGAGTAAGACACACACATACACAGTCCTCTCACTCACACACAGCGATCAGAGTAAGACACACACACATACACACTCCTCTCACTCACACACAGCGATCAGAGTAAGACACACACACATTCACACTCCTCTCTCTCACACACAGCGATCAGAGTAAGACACACACACATTCACACTCCTCTCACTCACACACAGCGATCAGAGTAAGACACACACACATACACAAATTACACAGTACACACCTCTCACTCACACAGCGATCAGAGTAAGACACACACACAAATTACACAGTACACACACTCCTCTCACTCACACAGCGATCAGAGTAAGACACACACACATACACGGACTCCTCTCACACACAGCAAACAAAAGACCTAGAAGTCTGTCTGATCTGACTCATCCCCCTCTCCCCTTATAGCTGTTCCACGTCACCCTCCTGGTCCTGGACCAAGTTACAGCCCCATCAGCCGCGGTGCTGGGGGCAGATGCTGCTAGTTATTTCTTTTTTATTATTATTTTTTTAGTTATTTAAAGTACACTTCCACTTTAATTTGTATTATTTAATTTATTTATCTTGTTATGAGTGATTGCTGTATTGTTCTTCAAATACATTTTCATTTAAAGTGGCTTAAGATCCAAATTCAAATGTTTCATGAGTCATTATTTTAATTTGCTATGGGATCATCATGTTATGATGTTGTTGTTTGGTCCTGACAAGAGTCTCAAAGTCTGGGGTGATGGTAGACAAGCAACTCTGAGGTCATGCTCAATGTCCAATCTGTTCCTCTGCTCTGTCTTCAGCTGGACCAGAGCTGAGAAGCCACTTTCACAAAGATAGGTAGTTTAAAAAAAAAAAAAAAAAAAAAAATATATCCTTTTTTTTAGTTTTTTTGTTTACATAATTGGTTTTCGATTAGTCGACTAATCGAAAAAATAATCGACAGATTAGTCGACTACCAAATTAGTCATTAGTTGCAGCCCTAGTCCACATGTTCTTTTTTCATCAGTGTGAGCACGCTTTTGCGTTTGTGTTGTTTATTTATCCCACCAGTGTTCCATATCATTATATTCAAACTAGCCATAATCTATACATGTTTTTGTGTAGTTTTTGGTAATGCTTCTGGAGTGCGAAGCTACAATAGATGTACATCCAATTATTGAGGTCCCATTGAGAGCCGAGCTTAAAAACATATATATATACAAATAAAAATCCCCTTTTTTCCCCTCTCCCAGAGAGTCGTACAGGCCTGTGTTCCATAAACACATCCTCCGCGTATGACTCCCTCCCTTAGGCCACCGGATTGCCCAAACTGAGCTTTGTAATCCTAATCTTCCTATGCTAATTGCCATAGGATCTAACATTTTCATTCGAATTCAATAGAATGTCGCTTTTGGTCTTGCGCCTTCCCTTACTGTAATGAAATATTATGAAAAATATGACCTTGATATATTCATTTGAACCTTCTACTAACTTATGTAGGAAACATCAGAAAAAGGAAAAGATTGTAGAGAAACACTAACACCTTAATATGAAGAACAATGGGAAAGAACAATGTAAGATAAAAAAGAAAAAAAGGAGTGAGAGCTAAAATAAAACTCAACGTGGAGAAACCACTAGAACAGAATTGAATAAATAGATAAAAGAGAAAAACAGAGACTTTTGGAGCTACATTGTGCCAATCTCTACATCAGTGGAGTGATTATTTAAATTATTAGAATAACCTTGTTGTGCTCATACGTTTAGGTGTGGCTGATTTTTTTTAAAGCCTTAAGGCACTCCCATAGTCCAGCAGACTGTACACAGAGCAGACTCCGCGGATGTCCGCGCGGCTCTTTGAGCTTTCATAGTCGAGCAGATCTCAGCGGACGTCCGCGGTCTATTTCCTACATTTCTCGCACCAGTTTTACTACATTTCCCACAATTCTGTCTGTTCTACTGTACTGGCAGATCAGAGTGAACATTATCAGCGGGAGAGAGAGAGAGGGAGAGGGAGGGAGAGAGAGAGAGAGACAGAGAGAGAGAGAGAGCGCGCTTCACGGGCTCATCTCTCTCCTCGCGCCACCAATCGCTCGCGCGGCGTCACATTAAATGCAGTTCGATGTCAACCAAAACGCCGAGCAGCGTTTTGTGTGACACCAAGTCAGCGGCGCGGATGTCCGCGCCTCAGAAAATAGGAGCGTCGCACCTGTGGGTCTGCTGTCCGCTGAGATCAAAGCTCAAGAGTCCGCGGACATCCGCGGAGTCTGCTCTGTGTACAGTCTGCTGGACTATGGGAGCGCCTTTATTAAGGCCTGATTAAACTTCAGTCAATTGATCATATGTTTATGCTTATACACACCGGATGTTAATGTTAGAGTTGCAGGCCTTCGTTGTAATGGTGCATTATATTCTAGAAGGTTGTAGAATACACTAGTATATACTAACAGACTGCTATTATGTTCCAGAATGATCTTCCTACCCAGGGTTCATGACTACTAGTATTTTCGGGATATTTCTTAGTGACCCAGAGCAGTCGAGCGATGAGCCCAGAATATTCCAGATTGTTCATAGTGTCAATGATATATTCTTGTCTCCACGGAGACCAGAAGTCTCTAAATATAATGCATTACGAACCATATTATACACATTGTGCCTTGGTGTTGTCGGCATGCATATCATCTGCTACTTTTGTTGAGCCCGGATAAAGTCATTCTAATACTGAGATACACAGAGAAAGAGAGAGATGAGTAGGCTTATCTGTTGCTAGACAGTGTTTCGTTCTGCCCTGGGGGATCTGCTCCATGTAGATTCAAGTATTCCTCGGCGGCTTTAGGCGTGCGTAATCCTTCCCTACGGCCGTCTCTACCCACGATCGATAATAGCGCCGGGTATATTAGCCTTGGTTTGTGGCCACACTTGAACAATTTCTGCATCACCTCCTTGTAGGGGAAACGCTGAGCGATGGCCTCTTTGCAAAGATCCTCGTAGATAAATATTGAATTTTCACCATGTTTCAGCTTTCCCCTTTGGTTGCGTGCAATTCTGATGATGTCATCTCTTATTGCCGTCTTGTGCAGAGTAACAATGATGACTCTTGGACCGTTGCCTCTTTGATCCCGAGTACCGATTCTGTAACATTGGTCCACTATCAGCTCTGTGGTTAGAATGTTGTTACCCAAAATCTCTGATAACACTGTTGGAAACTTGTCGTCTGTGCAATTGACTGATTCATCAAGTCCTACAATGCGGATGTTATTTCGCCTGTAGTAACGTTGGGTTTCGAGTAGCCTCTCCATCGCTTCATCTTTAACTTCTTGTATTTTTATCCGACATGCCTCTTCCACCTTTTTTATCTCCTTCGTTACCTCTGTCAAACCATCGTTGACGATCTTCTCGTTCTCTTTGACTGCCTGTGTAATTTCTGTCACCGTATTCTCCACTGTCGTGATTCGCACAGACTGTACAGCGACCGCTTCCATAACTTCTTCGAATTTAGCATCGATGTGTGCGACGTGTACTTTGAAAGCTACCATCTGTTCCTTAATCAGATCCTTAATCAGGCTAGTCAGGGAGTTGAAGTCGGGTTGTGTAATTACACTGCCAGTGCCAGTTGATATTGTAGGTGCAGTGATGGGGCCGATGGATTTGTTGGCTATTATCTTCTCAATATCCTCTGCTTTGTCCTTCACGCTACTTTTTCCTGTCGTTCCCGTTATGTCCTCTATTGTCTCCCTCTCGGAGCCAGTCGCCGATGGACCCGGTATATTCTCCGTTATATTCCCATCGGGGGTTGTCAACAGCGGATCTGCCGGCGCGTCGCCTGTTGTTTTCTTGGATCGTGTATCAATCGTCGCCGTTGGATTTGCTGCTTCTTGTTTCTTTCTACCCTTTTTCTCATCCTTACCCCCCATGTTGAGTCTTTATGTCTTTTGATATAGTTAGTAGGAGTTCCTATCAATACATACGATGTGGTTTAATCTCTTTGGTATTTGTTAAAATAATGTTTTTGAACGAAATCAGCGGTAACGGGAGCGGAGCTGTTACCAAATGCGTGCGCTACATATTGTAGCTAAACCGGAAGTCCACCAATGTTATTTAATTAGTGTTTGTACTCTACTTGTCACAATCACGGCCTGGGCCTTCCTCTGCCCCGTCCTGCCGCACCCATATATGGGCAGCTTCCTGCTGCAGCATTCCCACGCTGTCAAACTGGCGTCAATCAGCGCGGCTGTGAGGGATTCGCTCATCAGCAGCCCCTATATCACCCCACGGATCCTGTCGTCCTTCGTCGGAGTGTTATCTAGCCATCCTAGGTATGAGGACGTATCCTACCTTGCTGCTCTCACCTAAATACTGCCGACCCTGTGCTAACCTTTGTTCTCCCTATGCCCAGGATAACCCGCTGCCGGCCTACACTGTCTATCGAGACGCCGCCCGCCCGGACGTTCCCGAGGATAACGAAGAGCACTCCTGTACCACATTCTGCACATTCCATTGTTGTACTTTGCCGCATGGTACCTATTGTGCTATATATTGTGTGTAGCCTACTGTCCCTATTTTTAAATAAATAAATTGAAATTGAAATTAATTAATCACTTTCGATACTTGAGATTCCATAATACAGACATACAAGAGTGAAGAGTACAGAAAATCAAATCACCACAACCCAGTTTTTCCACTTTCAAATTAGGTGTATTTTAAATATTTTAAATGAAATGCACAAGATCAAAATATATTAAATGTATAACATACGTACATATATAGTGAATTATAATATAATATCTCTCAATAACGACTGCCACCACAGCACCATATTGTAATCTTCTATCACCAAGCTGTACAGGACTACTGCATATACTTCTATACTGTAGTAATTGTACACAGATCCATCTATTACAGGTTACTACTTAGAATAAAGGGCTCTGGAAGGAAGTACACAGGAAGCACACAAGAGAGGGTCCAAACTCTAGCTTTCCACGGCACGCTGATCTTACAAAAAAAAATTTGAGGCTGTATGGCAATAGAAACAACGAGCATTTAAATATGGAAAGGCAATGTCGTCAGAGGACAAGGCAATATAAAAAAAAAACAAGGAAACACAATGAGTGGAGGCCTCATTATCTTTGTTATATATATATATATATATATTATATATAATCACTTGTTACACTGTATGCACTTTACTGATATATTTGCACTCTGGTTAGATGCCAACTCATTTTCGTTGTAGTGTACTTGTGCTGTATAATGACAATACATTTGTATCTAATCTAATCTAATTTATATTTTAAAGAAATAATAATAAAAAAAAACAAGACTTGACTTAATCCTAGATTCCATTGTATGATCACATAATATAATAAAAACAAAAAGAAACAAAAAAAAACACATGTAAATTATACCCATTGACCATATTCACACAGCAGCCATTTTGCTCTTATGTCATGCTGGAAAGGAACCCAACCTGAGCATGACATGAGCGCTAAATCAATTGCATTGATACTTTGGGTTATGACAGAAATGAGATTGAGCTTTTGATATCACACAGGACACTGGAGAAGACTAATATAAACTGCTCATTTTGACATGAAGCTAAGCCCTTTATACGTCGCAACTTTGGTTTGGATTTGGTCATAAGTACAACATTGATGCTTAAGTACTTTTTTATTTGATTTATTATTATTATTATTATTATTATTATTATTATTATTATTATTATTATTATTATTATTATTATTATTATTATTATTATTATTATTATTATTATTATTATTATTATTATTATTATTATTATTATTATTATTATTATTATTATTATTATTATTATTATTATTATTATTATTATTATTATTATTATTATTATTATTATTATTATTATTATTATTATTATTATTATTATTATTATTATTATTATTATTATTATTATTATTATTATTATTATTATTATTATTATTATTATTATTATCTTTTTAATATACTTCGCCCCCTAGAGGTGGTTGCCTGTTCACATATTATTCTCTAGTCTAGAGCAGTGGTTCCCAAAGTCGGGGTCGCGACCCAAAGGTGGGCCGCGAGCAGCCACGGGAGGGCCGCAAGATGATAAAAAAAAAAAAAAAAAAAAAAAAAATTTAAGGCCACTGAACTTAGAAGCAGGCCAGGACAGTGTTTCTAGTTGTATTCTAAAATTCTATTCTATTGTATTCTAAAATGTGACTATATGGTTTTATATTAACTTAATAAATAAACTCAAATAAAAAATCTACTTATTTCAACGAACATTTCAAACTAAATAACAGATTATGCACATAAAATGCTGAAAACAACCGAAGCAACAATAGTATTTTAATGAGGCTATTATTATTATTATTATCATTATTATTTTGCAACAAGTTAGCCCTCTCATAAATAGCACATATAAATGAATAACTAACTTGAACTAACTTAATAGGATTGAAGTGATATTTGGCTTAAAAAATCGGTCGCCTGGCAAAAAAAAGAAAAAAAGAAAAGCCTGACGATGTGCATTGGGCCGCGGCTCTCTGACGCCTTATTTTCTGGGTCCCGGCCTGAAAAGTTTGGGAACCCCTGGTCTAGAGGACGGGGTCATTAGGGTGCAGTAGGGTTAGGCTCAGGGTAGTTCACTAGGGGAAGGGGTTCTCGGGGGTGTAGTTGAAGCTGGCGTCCAGGAACATGCCCAGGGTCCCCAAGGAGGTGATGATGATGAACAGGAAGAAGAACAGACGGTCCACCACCAGAGCTATGTACTGCCAGTCATCAGTCATCTGCACGGACAGACAGAAGGACATAAACATACACATTCACACACGCATACACACACACACACACACACACACACACACACACACACACACACACACACACACACACACACACACGTTATGCATATGTTCATTTTATGCTATTTGCTGTGAAGCACTTTGAGCTGCAATCCATGTTTGAAAGGTGCTAAGTTATTATTATTATTATTATTATACAGTATACTACTCATGATCATCATCATAAACCTTTATTTATTCTCGAAATTACAATTGAGGTCAACCGCTTGACAGGCTGTGTATGTGTGTGAAAGAGAAAGAGAATGTACAGTAGGTGCGTATATTAGGGGTGGGTGGTATGGCTTATAGCAGACTTAATGATTAGAATGGGTAGAAACGACATCGGCCCACGCAAGAAAGGGGGGAGATGGCGAGGAAAGAGAGCAGGCATCCGAGACAGACTGAGATCCAGGAGACACAAAACGCCATTGCCCAGCATATTGTTGGCCAATGTGCAATCAATTGAAAACAAACTGGATGACATCAGAGCAAGGATTCAATTCCAAAGAGACATTAGGGACTGTAATGTTCTCTGCTTCACCGAGACGTGGTTGACGCCGGACGTCCCAAACCACGCCATTCAACCGGCCGATCACTTTTCATCCACCGAAAAGACCGCACAGAGGAAGATTCTGGCAAAAAACGGGGAGGTGGGATAGCCTTCATGTTTAATAACAATTGGTGTGATCCAGGCTACGTGAAGGAGCTTTCAAACCATTGCTCCCCAAACCTGGAGTATTATAGCCATGAAGTGTCGACCATTCTTTCTCCCGAGAGAATTAACGTTGGTCATCCTGATTGGAGTGTATATTCCACCACAAGCAAACACAGGCGACGCGCTCTACAAGCTTCACGACAGGGTAAACATACTCCAAGCAGCTAACGTTGACGCTGCTATTGTGGTTGCGGGTGAGTTCCATAGCACTAATCTGAGAAAAGTGTTGCCGAATTTCTATCAGCATGTGACTTGTCCCACCAGAGGCGGGAAGATTTTAGACCATTGCTACTCGCAATTTAAGAAGAAGTCTCAAGCTGCTAGCGCTTTCGGCAAATCAGATCATGACGCCATCTTTCTTTTACCCGAGTATAGACAAAGTCTCAAGCGCGTTCCTGTAGTAACACGAGAGGTTAAGCGTTGGTCTGGGGAATGAGAGGACACACTCCCGGCTGCACTTGAATGTGCAGACTGGGATGTGTTCCGCGATAACACAGACAATATTAATGACTACACTGAAACAGTGCTGGACTTTATTTGTACTCTTGTAGAAGAAACAATCCCCTCTACCACAATTAGAGTTTACCCAAACCAAAAGCCCTGGGTAGACAAATCAGTCCGTGAGGCTCTGAAAGCATGCACCTCAGCCTACAACGCCGGGCTTGTGACAGGCAACATGAATGCACACAAGGCGGCGAGATACAACATAAGGAGGACAATAATATAGGCAAAACGGCGCTACAGAGATAAGGTTGAACTTCAGTTTGAACAGGCCTCAGAACGATGACAGATTACAAAGGCACCTCCCTCAAGCTGAACAGTGACATCTCATTGGCAAATTATCTCAATACCTTCTATGCGAGGTTTGAGGCTGTGAATAACAACACCAGCCTACAAACCACTGCAGATGGAGACTCAGTGTTCAGGATAACAGAACATGAGGTGAGGAGGACCTTTATGAAAGTGAATATCAGGAAGGCAGCAGGACCGGACGGTATCCCCGGCCGCGTCCTAAAAGTCTGTGCCGATCAATTGGCCCAGGTATTCACTGACATATTTAACCATCTCCTTAGAACAGGCTGTCATCCCCACCTGTCTGAAGAAGTCCACCATTATCCCTGTACCCAAAAAAATCCACGCCCGCTTGCCTCAACAACTACCGCCATGTAGCTCTCACCTCCATAGCCATGGTATCATTCCTTTTTAACTAACCGTACACAGCGGGTTAGTGTTAACGGCACTCTTTCAGAATCTAGAACCCTGAGCACTGGAGCTCCCCAGGGTATAGTATGTTCACCTGTGCTTTTTACCTTGTATACGAACGAGTGCAGAAGCATCTATCCTAACAACCGCTTCATAAAATGTTCTGATGACACTGCCATTTTAGCTCTAATTAAGAATGACAGTGACCTAGCTGACTATTATTCGGAAATCCAGAGGTTTGTAAACTGGTGCGACAATAACTGTCTGGTTTTAAATGTTAAGAGGACTGAGGAGATGGTGTTTGACCCCAGAGGTGTTGGGGACCACAGGCCTGTGGTCATCCACACACAGTCCATCTCACAGGTCTCTTCATATAAATATCTTGGGATTTTTGTCGATAACACACTAACCTGGAACACCCATGTAGATAGCGTGTGTAGCAGACTACAACAACGACTGCACTTTCTACGTCGCCTTAGAGTGCATGGTGTAGATAAAACATTTATGTTACTTTTCTACCAATCTGTATTAGAGAGTCTCATCAGATATGGTATTACAGTTAGGTTTGGTAACCTGTCTGTACAATTAAAGTCCAAACTGGTCCGTCTGATGCAGACTGCATGGAAGATCATAGGGGTGAAAGTTCACCCATACCTGCAGTCTATTTTTGAACAGGCTACTCTAAGGCAAGCCAATAGAATAGTCTTGGACCCCTCCCATGTCTTACATGCCGAGTATGAGCTACTGCCCTCTGGGAGGAGGTTTAGAGTTCCACGCTCTAGACTAAATAGGTTTAAAAACTCCTTTATTCCGATCTCAGTTAAACTTTTAAATAGTGCCAGATAAAGGGCAACTATCGAACGGATATTTGGTTGCTATATTATCGTGTATACTATAATATTAATATTATATTATTTGTGTATACTATTCTAATTTTGTGTTGCCAGACATCCTGCTGTGCAGGTACTTTGCTGTATCTTTTATATTGTGTATTGTTTGGAGTCAGTTGTGCTGTGTCATGTCTGTATGTGTCTGTGGCTGTAGTGGGTATAAGCCCAAGACAAATTTCCCAGCTGATGGGACAATAAAGTGACTCTTGACTCTTGAAGTGCTTTGAGAAGCTAGTGAAGGGCTAGATCTGTTTCTCCCTCCCCATCAACCTGGACCCCCTGCAATTTGCATATCGCCCCAACAGGTCCGCGGAGAACGCCATAGCCCATGTGCTGCACACAGCAGCATCACACCTGGACAAGAGGCAGGGGAACTATGTGAGAATGCTATTCATCGACTACAGCTCAGCATTCAATACCATAGTCCCCTCCAAACTCATAGCCAAGCTCAGGGACCTGGGCTTGAACTATGACCTCTGCCAGTGGGTCTTGGACTTCCTGATGGGCAGACCCCAGGTGGTGAGAGCAGGCAACTGCACCTCCTCATCCATCACCCTCAACATAGGGGCCCCCCAGGGCTGTGTTCGGAGTCCCCTCCTCTACTGTGTGGCACAGCGGAACAACAACACAATCATCAAATTTGCTGACGACACAGTAGTGGTGGGCCTGATCTCTGCAAACGACGAGAGGGCCTACCTGGAAGAGGTAGAGGTTCTGGCGGGATGGCGTCAGGAGAACAGCCTCTCCTTGAACGTCAGCAAAAACAAAAGAGATGATTGTGGACTTTAGGAGGTCGGGGGTCAGGGACTACAGCCCCCTCAGCATCGACGGGGCACCGGTCAAGAGAGTGAACAGTTTTAGGTACCTCGGAGTCCACATATCCGAGGACTTGACATGGACCACACACATTGACAGTGTAGTCAAGAAGGCACGACAACGGCTCTACTTCCTTAGGCACCTAAGGAAGTTCAACGTGAGTCAGAAGATCCTTAACACTTTGAGTGCCAACAACGAGATTTCTCATCCTAACTTGCCATGCGTTGAGTGCCAATGACAAGATTTCTCGTTATTTAATCGTTATTTCTTTCATTAGCGATATCCATTAATTGTTCATCCATCCAGCCTGACGTTATCATTGGGAATGGCTCTGAGCTCTAAAAGGGCAAATACCGCCGCCTATCATCTCCCGGATGGTAATGCACATCATTGGATTGGATTGAGTGGCCATGTGCAAAAAAAATCCGGTCCAGGGTTTCCCCATCTCTGGCAAGCAGTGTCTGTTACCACATTCACTGGGGAGGCTCGGAGCAGCTTTCGATTATGTGTTTCGGACTATAACATTGGATCAATAAACGCAATCAATATTTGGAATGGCGATCAGGAATTAGATCAATCTTTTTGCAGAACATCTGATGTAAGGTAAGGACTCTATTTTACCAGTATTGGGTTAATCAGAAGTTTTTTTCATAGCGATCACAACGTGTCTGTGTGTGTGTGTGTGTGTGTGTGCGTGTATGACGTTAGCGCTGACCAGGTCATGGATAATAGATATTTCAGCCCGCTTCTCTAGCATGCATAAGTACACATATACTATCGATAATCTAGCGTTTATTTGAAAGCGATTAATAAATCAGCCGAAAAATGACAACGTGTTTTGTGTATTCCACTAAAGGGCTATTATCGCGGAATTTCTCTGAAATTACTAGAACTCTCCGAAACTATACTTGTTGTGAAGGGCCAGATTAAACCGAATATATATATTTATTTATATATATATATTTAATTGTATTTGTATATTCTCTAATATTCCCTGATATCCCTTGTATATTCCTTGTACAATATGCATTGAATATCCATTCTAGCCTACTGAACATCCCATAATAGTCTCCATTCTACTATTGGTCGAGACCTTGGTGCCAGGCTGCCATACCCCTCAGACCCAGTTCAAACGTACCGCTCGACATGTACGAACAAGTCCTAGTTCCGCGTAGGAATTTGGCTACCGCACCACTAATGGGACTATTTGTTCATAGTGCGTATATATACTGCGCTACTAAAGTAGAACTTTCTTTTCAGTCCAGTTTCTTACCCTCCAATAGAGTCACAGACGTAAAGCCTCCCCGCGACGCCACGTGTGGGAGTAAGGCCAAGTTCGCCTACCATCGGTATTGAGACATCGTGTATATTAATATTTGAATTGTCATATTTGGCACTATATCGTCGAGTTGGACGTAGTCTATTAAGCTAATAATAGTCTGTTAATATATAGTGCTTCGTGCGGTGAGAATACTACCGTAGTCAGTACCCCATCGTTTCGGGCAGAGAACTGGCTGCTTATCCAGGGTGGTTGACCCTATGTGAAGCTGCACCCGAGGAGCCCCAGAGCCGACGAGCGAGTGGACCTGTATACCGGATTATTCTACCGACGACAGCCCGCCTTCCCAGGCACGGATTATGCTTTGGATACTTTGATTATTCCATGGATAAAGACCCCCGACACTGCCGTGTGTTGGAACCCCCCCCCTGGAGAGGACGCAAGGTGAGGAGACGCTCTGCAAGACGAGGTCGCTTCACGTCTCTCCCCCGTGGACCGGAGAGAGCCGGCCCACAAAGAGTCCACCTGCTTTCATCTGTGGTCCAAGGATCGCCGGCGCATTGAACGGCACTACAGTGGGTTCACCTGGGATACCCTTGGCCGGACGAGGCAGCCGGATTCTACCCCCCCCCCCCTCCTACTCCTGTCGGCTTACAAGCGACCGGATTAACCCCCTCTAGTGTATCCAGTCTTATAATCATTAAAGTATCATTGCTGTTATTCCTTAACTATTCCAGGTCGTATATTTACCACCTGCGCCTTCAGAGATTGGACATTCTCTATTGATATACCGATGAATACCCTTTGCCATAAAAGTGCATACTATTTCAATTCATAAATGTAATTAAGTGATTAAGTGCTTATTCTACACACCATCGCTGTGTAGAAATAAAGACCTGTTTCTAATTCGTACATTTGTGTTGGATCCGTTTCATCTACGTGAGAGTGTTCATGATAATATATTTATGCCGTGTACTGGGTGGCCGAATATTAAGTACAAAGGTAGTGGTAGTAAGTATCATATCTAGTAATACAGTCAGGGAATTGTACCCCTCAGTTACAATTGGTCCTTCGAGCCGGATGGTAATTAGTGTAATATTAATATAGTGTTATTAATATTGAAATGGCCTATGATGAACACTCCACGAAACGATCCTCCTAACCAACGCCCGCAGCGCGAACGACGGCTCCCTCAGTACTTAGAGGCTTACGCTGTCAGTCAACAACCTAGTCTTCTACTAACAGTAAACGCGGTAAAACTAGAAAGTAAAAGTATGTCTAACCCCAACGCCCAGACTACCCCGACCATAGAGGCCCCTACGGGCTCTAATGTAACTGACCAAGTTCACGGTGGGGACCAGTGGGAACCAGACATGACTTCACACCCCGCCAGTACTGAAGAAGTAGTCCCCGATGAGTCCCGGGAGGAATACAACGCTACCGAGAGAGAACTCGGCACGGAAGAAGACGGGGAGAGCACCGTGGAGATAGAGCTCCAAGGCTCCGCAAGGAGTACCCCGAGGGAAGGCTCCCCTATACAACCGCCTTCTCCCAGCGAGGCAGAGAGGACCCTACAGCAGGCCTTCCTCATCAGCCTGAACGCCGCTGCTGAACGCGACCGACTGCAGATCCAGCAGCGAAGCGAACACGAGCAGATACGTCTAGAAATAAGACGCATTCAGATGGAAGAGAATGTGGCCCGAGAACGAGCCGGTGCTCAACGGGACGCAGCGCGCGACAGACAGCAGTCGCAACTAATAGAACAGCTGATCAGACGGACAACACCCTCTCCCTCCGCCAGAGGCTCCAGGAACTCGTCTAGACACACCTCCAGGGCGGCATCCCCTAGCCGAGTAAACAACCCTGAACTTGACCAACAGACAAGGTCTATACCCCCCACAGACCACCTCCCCCCACCGGTCCAAGCGAGACCTAGCAACCGGGAAGGAGCAGCATATCCTGTGGAGAGGCTAAACCAGAGACTACAAGCACTGGATGACCTAACTGAAGACGAAGAGGAAGAGGAGGAGAACCACGCCCGAAGACAGCACAGTACTCTACCGGACCAGGAGGCCCGGTACAGCCCAGGCTATACTCCCGCGGAGCTGCGCTACAGACCCCCGACTCTATACACGGGTGAGCACGACGCACGACCCGCACCGAGGAACAGCACCTGGACAAGCGGGCCATGGTACACTGCCGGTACCAGCCCATACCAAGAAGCGGGAGGAGACTCGCCTAGGAGGCCTCTCCCCCAACGCTCGCCGATGTATCCACAGTCAGCGTCATACATTGGCATGCCTATGGTACCCGACTTCACCCAAGAGAACCGGGCCCAGTATACAGAACTCCGCATGTGTCTGGAGACCATGTTGGTGGATGTATTGGATGAACGCCACAAATACGCCATCCTACTGAAGCACTTAAAGGTACCCCGCGCACATAATATAGCGCTCGCCTACGCGACTTCCACCACCCCATACACAGCAGCGCTGGTAGCATTGGACCAGAGGTATGGGCGCATATGGGATTACGTGATCCAGGAGATCCGACACATCGACCGCTTACCCCCAGCAATAGATAATCGAGCACTGGACGACCTGTCCATCAGAGTGCATTCCCTGGTAGGGATGTTGGGAGCGCAAAGAGAGAAGGGGAGGCATGAACTTTACGCCAACTCAAATGTGGAAAGGATCCTGGAGAAGCTGCCGCCCGCTCGTCAGGAGCGCTTTAGGCGGCAGAGGGACCACAGAGACCCGAATGGCCCCGAACCGAACCTCCTCGATCTAGCAGACTTCCTGGCGAGAGAAGTCAGCAGCCTACGGCTAGATACATTCGGACGGAGCACCCCTGGCTCCAGAGAAGGAACCAGATGACTAAATGATGGAAGAAGATCGGTGACTGTGATGCACCAATCGGAGTCAGTACCGAGCAGCAGGAGCCACAGTACCCCCTCCAGAACGGAGAAGTGGAAGATAGTGTGCCCCTACTGTGAGAAAGAACACTGGCTAGCGCAATGTGACTCCTTCCCCAAGCTGAACGCGGAGGAAGCAGGTCAATGGATAAAGTCCAACAAGCGCTGTTTTCGCTGTGCGCGCTCACACATGGCAGCCGAATGCCGCTTAAAGAAAAGGTGCACCAAGTGCGATGGAGCCCATCTGGACATACTTCACGACAGTAACAGACGGCGCCCTTCACCTGCACCATCCAGCCGCAAAGCGAGCGTCATGTACATCGATCCCGCCAGCAGCAGTGGAGCCCGAGTACTCCTAAAAGTAGTGCGTGTGACACTAAGCTACCAGAATAAAGTCCTGGACACTTACGCCGTCCTCGATGACGGGTCAGAGAAGACCCTGCTGCTCGCCTCCGCTGCGGCCCAGCTAGGGCTGCGGGGAAGCGAAACCCAAATGACAATTCGGACAATAAGACGAGATTTGAAGACGATAAAGGGCGAGAATGTCTCATTCTCTATCGCAGCAAGCGGCCAGCCTGAGCGACGGTACCAGATTGCAGACGCTTTCACCAGCCAAGAAATAGGACTGTCGCGGTACACATACCCCGTCGCCAAGCTGATGGAGAAATATGCACATCTGCGCAAGTTACCGATCCCGCTCATAGACAATGCTATGCCGACCCTGTTGATAGGCTCCGACCATGCAGACCTCATTGTCCCGATAGACCGGGTTCATACCGGACCCCGAGGCTGCCCTGCAGCAGTCGAGACCCGTTTGGGATGGACTCTCCAAGGCCCGCTCGCCAAATCTCTCAACCGAAGTACAGCCACTAGATGTCTCCACTCCCGAGTCACAGAGGGAGAAACCGCACTCCTGCAACACGTAGAGCGGCTATGGACCTTGGAACAAATGCCCTTTAAGAACGGAAAGAAAGACATTCGCTCTAAAGATGACATTTATGCCATTCACCTCCTCGAGACAGGGACCAAGAGAGTCCCGGTCAACGGCGTGTTGAGATACGCCACGCCACTCCTGCGGCGAGAAGGAATGCCTACTTTCCACGCCAAGACAGACGCCACAGAACGGTACCTGCTGAACACGGAGCGGCGCTTAGCCAAGAACCCCGCCCAAGAGAGTGTATACCGCGCTGAGATTGAGAAGCTCATCACAGCGGGACACGTCACAAAGATGGACATTAAAGAGGCTGACCAGACCACTGAATCGTGGTACGTGCCCCACCACAAGGTCCATCACAACGGTAAAGACTGCATAGTATTTAACTGCAGCTACCAGATCGGATCCCAAAATCTGAATAAAGAGTTACTGCCCGGTCCCACACTCGGCCCCTCCCTACTCGGCGTTCTACTCCGCTTCCGCCAGGAAAAGGTGGCCATCAGCGGGGACATTAAAGGAATGTTCCTGCAGGTGAGATTAGTAGAGGCGGACAAGCCCCTGTTACGGTTCCTATGGAGAGAGAAGCCAGGAGATGAGCACCCAGCCATCTACCAATGGGAAGTCCTCCCCTTCGGAACGACGTGCAGCCCCTGCTGTGCGACATTTGCACTACAGAAACATGTAGCAGAGGACCCAGCAGCGGACGAAGAGGTCCGACACAGCGTAAAGAACAGCTTCTACGTAGACAACTGTCTACAAAGCCTTTCAACCCAGGAAGAAGCCGAGGCTCTCCTGATTAAACTCCGCGCCTCATTGATCAAAGGCGGCTTTGATCTCAGGCAGTGGGCCAGCAGCGATCCGCAAGTACTGCGCAGCCTCTCCTCCGAGGACAAGGCAGCCAGCAGCGAGACCTGGATGGCTACAATCCCGGGAGAAGCCCAGGAGATGACCCTGGGATTGGTGTGGCGATTCAAAACAGATTCGCTTCACTACAGACACAAGCCCCTGACTACGGAGCAGGGAAGGCCGGCGGCAGCGCCGACCACCAGACGGAGTGTGTACACAACACTCGCCCGACAATATGACCCGCTAGGATGTATTCTACCGTACACCACCAGGGCAAAAATGATTGTACGAGCATTGTGGGACAAGGACCAGGGCTGGGACGACCCCATTCCCGCACACCTTGCATCCACCTGGAGAGAGTGGGAGATGGAGCTCCACTCACTCCCAGGCGTTAATATGCGCCGAAGCTACTTCCCACCCACGGTGAGGCCAGAGACATGTAAAATGGACTTACACGTCTTCAGTGACGCCTCAGAGGTCGCATACGGATCAGTAGCCTACTTACGGGCCCAAGAGAAGGGGGGAGAGATCTACACAGCATTTGTCCTCGCCCGCTCGAGAATAGCCCCACGCAAGCAACAATCTATCCCACGTCTAGAGCTCTGCGCAGCCCTAGCCGGAGCGCACCTAGCCACGCTCATCCAACGTGAGCTCACCATACCGGTGTCTAGAACAATCCTGTGGTCAGATTCCACGACGGTACTCGCCTGGATCAAATCGGACTCATGCAAGTACAAAGTCTTCGTGGGAGTCAGAGTCACCGAGATTCAAGACTTAACCGAAGAGTTAACCGGAGAAACAGAGTGGCGCTACGTTGATACAAAACAGAACCCAGCTGACGTCATCACCCGGGGGATGCCCCTGGATGACCTCACCCGTCGCAATGTCTACAGTGACGGCCCCGCATTCCTAAGACTCCCGGAAGGACAGTGGCCCATGCCTATCCCGAGGGAAGCAAGTCCAGAGGAGGTGGAAATTAAGAAGTCTGTGTTCTGTGGATTGAGCACCGTAGCCTCCACCGACCCTAACATAGACGATTGCACGTCCATAGAGAGTGCACAACAAAGAACATTCCTGCGGTACCACCCGGAGTGCAAGTCCCCCGCTGATATGTCAGCAGCTAACTACGAGGAAGCAGAATTGCTTCTACTGCAGCGAGCCCAGAGAGACTCGTTCCCCGATGAATTGGCCTGTCTACAGGGAGGAAAGCCCGTCCCATCCGACAGCAGATTAATTCACCTGGCCCCCGAGAGCGACGCTCATACCCTCATCAGAGTGGGTGGTCGCCTACGCAGAGCCCCCAATCTACCGGATGACATTAAATACCCGATCGTATTGAACAGCCGACACAAGGTCACAGAGCTGATTATAAAGAAATACGATGAGGATGTACATCACGCAGGAGCGGAAAGAGTCTTCGAGGAAATCAGACGTCGTTACTGGATCCTACAAGGAAGAGAGGCGGTACGACGCTTCCAGCGAACATGTCTAGACTGCCGCAAGTGGCGCGCGCAGCCCAGCATACCAAGGATGGCTGACCTTCCTCCATGTCGCCTCCGAATCGGTGACAAGCCATTCCACTCAACGGGTATGGACTGCTTTGGCCCGCTGCACATAAAGAAAGGAAGAGGAACCGAGAAGCGGTGGGGTATTGTATTCAAATGCATGACCACCAGAGCGATACACATCGAGCTTCTCCCGACCATGAGCACAGACTCATTCCTTATGGCCTTCCGTAGATTCACATCACGGAAAGGAAGACCGTCTACCCTATTGTCCGATCATGGGACAAACTTCAAAGGCGGCGAAAGAGAGCTGAGAGAGAGCTTCCAAGCTATGGGCCCAGAACTTAAGACCCACCTCGCTCCAGCACAGGTTGATTTCCAATTCAACCCCCCAAACGCACCCCACTTCGGTGGCACTTGGGAACGAGAAGTGCGCTCCATAAAGACAGCCCTGTACGCAGTACTTGGGGCCCAGACTGTGGCGGAAGAAGTCCTAATGACAGTCCTCACGGAGATTGAGGGAGTACTTAACTCGAAGCCCCTCGGATATGTCTCCAGTGATGTGGCGGATATCGACCCAGTTACCCCCAACACACTCCTGATGGGGCGGCTAGATCCTGCATTACCCCAGACAATGTACCGGCCTGAAGAAGCGAACGGCCGACGAATGTGGAGGTACAGCCAAGTATTAGCCGACAAGTTTTGGAACAGTTTCCTACTGCACTACCTACCGTCTCTACAGACCCGCCAGAAGTGGGTAAAGGAGAGAGACAATTTGACAGAAGGAACAGTCGTCATGATTATTGATCAATCACTGCCCAGAGCTATGTGGCCGGCCGGCCGCGTAAGCAAAGTGATCACCGGTGCCGACGGCAAGGTCCGAGCAGCTGAAGTGCTCGTCCAGGGTCGCACTTACACCCGTCCCGTGGCAAGGCTCATAGAACTGCCTCGACTCCCAGACACGATCGATGATGACCATGACCCTACAACCCTATGACTTTGTGAAGTTGACTGACCCCTACAGCAAACCCTTATGTGTAAATGGACAACGCGATTAATCTGTCTCTGTTTAACTGATTAGGTCTGGGACCTATTCAGGGGGTGGCTGTTGTGAAGGGCCAGATTAAACCGAATATATATATTTATTTATATATATATATTTAATTGTATTTGTATATTCTCTAATATTCCCTGATATCCCTTGTATATTCCTTGTACAATATGCATTGAATATCCATTCTAGCCTACTGAACATCCCATAATAGTCTCCATTCTACTATTGGTCGAGACCTTGGTGCCAGGCTGCCATACCCCTCAGACCCAGTTCAAACGTACCGCTCGACATGTACGAACAAGTCCTAGTTCCGCGTAGGAATTTGGCTACCGCACCACTAATGGGACTATTTGTTCATAGTGCATATATATACTGCGCTACTAAAGTAGGACTTTCTTTTCAGTCCAGTTTCTTACCCTCCAATAGAGTCACAGACGTAAAGCCTCCCCGCGACGCCACGTGTGGGAGTAAGGCCAAGTTCGCCTACCATCGGTATTGAGACATCGTGTATATTAATATTTGAATAGTCATATTTGGCACTATATCGTCGAGTTGGACGTAGTCTATTAAGCTAATAATAGTCTGTTAATATATAGTGCTTCGTGCGGTGAGAATACTACCGTAGTCAGTACCCCATCGTTTCGGGCAGAGAACTGGCTGCTTACCCAGGGTGGTTGACCCTATGTGAAGCTGCACCCGAGGAGCCCCAGAGCCGACGAGCGAGTGGACCTGTATACCGGATTATTCTACCGACGACAGCCCGCCTTCCCAGGCACGGATTATGCTTTGGATACTTTGATTATTCCATGGATAAAGACCCCCGACACTGCCGTGTGTTGGAACCCCCCCCCCTGGAGAGGACGCAAGGTGAGGAGACGCTCTGCAAGACGAGGTCGCTTCACGTCTCTCCCCCGTGGACCGGAGAGAGCCGGCCCACAAAGAGTCCACCTGCTTTCATCTGTGGTCCAAGGATCGCCGGCGCATTGAACGGCACTACAGTGGGTTCACCTGGGATACCCTTGGCCGGACGAGGCAGCCGGATTCTACCCCCCCCCCCTCCTACTCCTGTCGGCTTACAAGCGACCGGATTAACCCCCTCTAGTGTATCCAGTCTTATAATCATTAAAGTATCATTGCTGTTATTCCTTAACTATTCCAGGTCGTATATTTACCACCTGCGCCTTCAGAGATTGGACATTCTCTATTGATATACCGATGAATACCCTTTGCCATAAAAGTGCATACTATTTCAATTCATAAATGTAATTAAGTGATTAAGTGCTTATTCTACACACCATCGCTGTGTAGAAATAAAGACCTGTTTCTAATTTGTACATTTGTGTTGGATCCGTTTCATCTACGTGAGAGTGTTCATGATAATATATTTATGCCGTGTACTGGGTGGCCGAATATTAAGTACAAAGGTAGTGGTAGTAAGTATCATATCTAGTAATACAGTCAGGGAATTGTACCCCTCAGTTACAATACTCGTATTCAAAACAATCCGTTTCACACATGTTGACTGCAAGCAAGTCATTGATAAGCGAGGGGTGTTTTAGACCCATAGCCATAATTTAAGATATAGTTTAAGCGTTCGCAAATATCCCCGACCTCCCATTGACTAAAGCGCTGGCACTCAAGGGGTTATCTGGGAAAAGGGGCGTGGCACCCAATGTGTTAAGAACTTCTACTCATGCACAATAGAGACTGGCAATATCACCTTCTGGTTTGGGAATAGCACCGCACAAGACCGTAGCAGACTACAGAGAGTGGCCCGTTCAGCCGAACGCACATGGAGGTGGGCTTCCCACTCTCCAAGACATTTCGAACAAGCGTTGCAAGAGTAAGGCTAAGAGAATAATAAAAGACTAGCCACCCAAACAACTGCCTCTTTGAACTGCTGTGGTCAGGCAAGCGATACCGGAGTCTCATGGCAAGCACAGAAAGACTCAGAAGGAGCTTCTATCCCCAGGCCATCAGGATGCTCAATGACAATAACACTATGTAACAAACCATCAAATACACTCACAGCACACACATCCACACATACACATTCACTTTAAATAAACAACTCACTGTAGCACCCACTTTACCCACTTTAGACACTTTAACACACTTTATATTTATTGGTAAAAGAGATTTGCACTACAACTCACAACTCATACCTCATTGCACCTTACCACCACAAGGTGGCACCACAAGCTAAGTTGTACCTCATCACATTTCTGCATTGTACTGTATATTGTATTGTAACTCAGTTACCTTCTCTACTCTGCATTGTATATTGTATATATGTATATTGAACATCTTTGTTTTGTTACACTTGTTTACGTACTTGCCTTTTCTATTTTATACTTATATTATACTTATTTTATACTTATCTATTTCATCTAGCACACTCTCAGGAGCAAAACAGAAAGAAGCATTTCATACAAAAGTATTCTGTATTTCTGTATGACAACTAATAAAGAAACTTGAAACTTGATTTTAGTCAACTTCTTGACTAGTTTATTATCTTTGAATAATGGCAGCGTGCAGTTCGCTAGCTTTGTGTTACATTTGGAAATGTGAAGTATTTTTACATTCAAAGATTCTAAAGGTTCTTCTACTGGTACATCTGGCAGCGTCAAATCTCTACCCTGGCATGGATTTCTACCAGTATACCAGTTCCGGCATTATACCGCCCACCCCTATGAGTGTTTACTGTACATACCTCTATGTTTGTGTGTGTGTGTGCACTTGCCTGTGTATGTGTTCCTGTGTCTGTGTGTGTTCGTGTATTTGCCTCCCTGTGTGTATATTCCTTTGTGTATCTGACGGCGTGTGTGTGTGTATTTGACAGTGTGTGTTTGTGTATCTGACAGTGTGTGTATATGTATGTGTATCTGACAGTGTGTGTGTTTGTGTATCTGACAGTGTGTGTATGTGTGTGTATCTGACGGCATGTGTTTGTGTATTTGATGGCGTTTGTGTATCTGACAGTGTGTGTGTTTGTGTCTCTGACAGTGTGTTTGTGTGTGTATCTGACAATGTGTGTGTATCGGACAGTGTGTGTGTGTATCTGACAGTGTGTGTGTTTGTGTATCTGACAGTGTGTGTATGTGTGTGTATCTGACGGCATGTGTTTGTGTATCTGATGGCGTTTGTGTATCTGACAGTGTGTGTGTTTGTGTATCTGACAGTGTGTTTGTGTGTGTGTATCTGACAATGTGTGTGTATCTGACAGTGTGTGTGTGTATCTGACAGTGTGTGTATGTGTGTATCTGACAGCATGTGTATATGTGTGTGTATCTGACAGTGTGTGTGTGTGTGTGTATCTGACAGTGTGTGTGTTTGTGTATCTGACAGTGTGTGTGTGTGTGTGTGTGTGTATCTGACAGTGTGTGTATATGTGTGTGTATCTGACAGTGTGTGTGTTTGTGTATCTGACAGTGTGTATATGTGAGTGTATCTGACAGTGTGTGTATAATGTGTGTGTATCTGACAGTGTGTGTATATGTGTGTGTATCTGACAGTGTGTGTTTGTGTATCTGACAGTGTGTGTACAGTATATGTGAGTGTATCTGACAGTGTGTGTATAATGTGTGTGTATCTGACAGTGTGTGTATAATTTGACAGTGTGTGTGTTTGTGTATAGATTGTGTGTATATGTGTGTGTGTGTGTGTGTGTATCTGACAGTGTGTGTGAGTGTATCTGACAGTGTGTGTATAATGTGTGTGTATCTGACAGTGTGTGTATAATGTGAGTGTATCTGACAGTGTGTGTATAATGTGTGTGTATCTGACAGTGTGTGTATAATGTGTGTGTATCTGACAGTGTGTGGGTTTGTGTATCTGACAGTGTGTGTATATGTGTGTGTATCTGACAGTGTGTGTGTATATGTGTGTGTAATTGTGTATCTGACAGTGTACTGTCTCACCGTGTCGTCCGTGTCCTGTCTCTTCAGTTGCTCAGCCATGTAGGTGATGGCGGCGATGGCCGACTTGAGGTTGGGAGGCAGGATCAGACAGTAGCTGTCACTGTCATGGTACCTCTGTAGCTGAACTGTACTCTCACTCCTAGAGAGAGAGAGAGAGAGAGAGAGAGAGAGAGAGAGAGAGAGAGAGAGAGAGAGAGAGAGAGAGAGAGAGAGAGAGAGAGAGAGAGAGAGAGAGAGAGAGAGAGAGAGAGAGAGAGAGAGAGAGAGAGAGAGAAATGGTCACGTGGACTGGGAGAACCAATGGAAAATTCCTATAGTTTCTCAGTAGTCCAGTCCGCTCCACAGAACGGGCCGTCAGATAGATGCACTGGTTGCGCGTAATGTAAGATGGATAGACCGATAGAGAGAGGCGCTTGTCTCTGGTTTTTATAATAAAATGGCAAAAAGGCAGGTATAATGTTCAGTGCAAACATTTATTATATACAGTATAATAATGGTAAGTAGAACTGCTTGTTTTTCAGTTTATTATGCCACCTATGCAGCTAGTTTATTTTGATAAATTTTCTGCGCCACAAATGTATGTCTTAGTTATAAGGTGGTCTGTCACAGAGTTAAAAAAAAAAAAAAAACGTTTGGTTCTGGCCCGCCATATAATGGCTTGGAAAGAATTTGGCCTGAGGCCAAACTTAATTGCCGACCCCTGCTTTAACCATTACAAAAAAAGAAAACCTACCCTAATTAGCTCATTTAGAATTGTAGGTGAAGTTATGGTGAAATAATGAGGAGTTCAGGTCTTTTGCAAGCTTGGTCAGTTTACACAAACTAACCGCAGAGTCGCTGTGCGCTCTGTGACTTTGTCCTGTCCAGTGGAGGACACGCGGACCAAGACGTCATACATTTTACTCAGTTAGCCATTCCTACACATGTCACTGTGTCTGCTAAGGTATGTGTCCTTCCCTCCCCTCTGCCCGCTTGATCGGTATGGGACCGGTATGGGGCCGGGGCCCCTTCCCACAGCCCCCACTGGGCATCCGGGGGCACAGACGCGTGCGCCGCCTTGACGTAGAGAGGGGACGTTTGGGACAACGATGGGACTGTGTTTTGTGACAGCACGCCCTCCCCATTCCTGTTCCGCACACAGCTGTTCCATATTCCAAACTGTATATGGTGGGACCGAGGGAGCAGGGACGTGCACAGGACTTTAGAGGGGCAGGTGCTCAAAGGCTGAAAAGGGCACTACACTTGTGTGTATATATTAACCGAGCACGCGTAGCGCGCAAGCACGATTTTTAAGGGCCCTTTTCGGGGCGGGGGCCCCCGTTTTTATGCTTTTTGGGGGGTTTTGATGATCAAATATTGAATATTGAACTATAATAATCAGTGCAGGAGCTCACTTATCCTTGAAAGACACTTTTATCACTGACTTAAAAGGCCCATACATCTCCACAAATGTTCAGGGGGGAGGGAATAAGTGCTTACCCTACAGACCCCAAGAAGTGCTGTATATTCTGTATTGTTTAATATAAATACATTTTTTATTCCAATCCCCCGATTTGTATTTGAGATTCCCAAATCCCATTGGACTTGACTTCTTCGTGTCCCTCAATGAGTGTAATACCAGCATTCAACTGTATGTGCCACAGCGGTTTCTATCATCATCATCATCATCATCACCCACGCTATGCATAAAATATATAGGTCTGCGGAGAGGCACGCTGAGCAGGCCGTGCAAACTGCAATGGAATATGGGGCATCTCTCTCTCTTTACCTAATATTTTGATTCTATCCTGACATTTTTCAGTTGGAAGGGCAGTCTATATGCGTAACGGTAAAAAAAAATAAAAAAGAAATATATATTTTTTTTTCTTCAAAAAGGGCACTTTTTTTATGAGGCTCAAAAAGGCAGGTGCTCAGGCACCCCTTGGCCTCTATGTGTGCATGTGCCTGCGAGGGAGTCGTTTCTTGCATGCAATTCGCTTCACTCTCTATGTGCCTGTTAGTCTGTATTACTTTGTGTGTGTTAGTAGTTAACTAGTAGTGTGTGTTACTTAATGTATGTCTGTCTGTTTGCCTACATGTTGCTGATGTTACATCGTCCCTGTCTTGCCTTGTTCTGTCTCAGCATTTTTCTTTCCTGTATTCTGTATTCTCCCATCCTACATTGTATTTGTCCCGACTTTGCCAATAGCAAATTATGCATTGTATAGCCTTAACTATGCTGTTATATTCAAATACTGTTTTAATTATGCTCTTAAAATGTATAAAATGTCTATCTATTCTGTTTTTACCTGGCATTTAACATCTTGCCTGGGGACTACAGTTGAACACTAGCTACCCAGCTAACACTGGCATATTTACAGTGGTGGTACTCTATCTCATTACTGTTGAATAATGTGCACTGTCCCTTTTCAAATAAACGCAATAAACTAAACTAAACTAAACTGTACGTCTATAAACCGTGGTGAGAAATGGAGGTCTGCTGTGCCAGGCACATGCCTCCCTCTCTGCTTCCACAAGAATTTCCATGTCAGCCGTAGAGATAATGAGATTTAAAAACAAAATGTGATACCCACTCTTAGGTAGCGATTGGTATAGGGAGGTGTAGTGGTTACGTCATTGCCGTTTATCGTGTTCCACCCTCTGTTCCAACGCAATGTATTTCCCCATTGCCCATTTCTAAATCGTCTCGTTTAAAACAAATATAGCATTAACATTCGCATGGTGTACCTTTCTGTGCTTATTTATCCATAATCTATAGCTCAACAAGAAAATATTCTCAATAAATAATTTTTTTTTTATTTCAACCAAAAATGCTGAAACAATTATGTTAGTGATAGAAAGGAACTCATTTTGTGCAAAAATGGAAAGACATTCCTAATAGTAAAAGTATTTGATATTGAATATATCAAAAGTAAAATACACAGATTCATATCAAACAGTGCTAGACCTCTCACTGTCGTCTGGAGTCTTTGTTGTAGGAAAATGAATGGACTATGAATAGAGTATACTTTATTATTATGATACTAAACAGTTAGCCGGAATAATTGAAATGACGATCGAATCCCGATAGGTGGCAGTACCTACCTTTTGAACTGGGCTAGTTACTGTGGGGGGGGGGGAGGGGTTGCTCACTCACTGCTGACCAGAGTAATAATAATAATAATAATAATATCTTAAATATATATAGCGCCTTTCAGGAGACCCAAGGCGCTTAACAGCTAAGGGAGGGGGACAGGGAACAACGTAACAACAAAATAATAATCAAAAGGAAGGAAAGAAAGAAAACGAAAGAAAAAAGGGGAAATCAGGCAGAGTAATTTACAAATTTGGTGAAAAGGTGGGTTTTGAGTTGGGATTTGAAGGAGTGCAGGGATGTAGCACTACGGATGTTTGGAGGGAGTGAGTTCCAGAGGGTGGGTGTTACGATTCTGGTTCTTGACTACGGTCGGGAACCACCCACCTTCTCTGTCATCTGTCACTTGATTGCTGTCAATTGTTTTTCCCTGTCATTAAGTGCTGTCACTTAGTCAAGTCAAGTCAAGAGTTTTATTTGTCACGGCATACAAGTATACAATGAAATGCGGGTGGTCTTGCCCGCAACGATGTGCAATACAGCGGTACAACATATAATAGAATCCAATAAAACAACATTGTGCAATAAACAGGTAACATAGTGGGGCATCTCGGTATATGTACATAGTTATTTACAGAGCATGGAGGACATGCTAGGTCCCTTGGTAGTGCAATACACTGTTACTGTTGCTATACTATTTTTAAAGTGACCCTTCCTTTGTGGCCATAAGTGTGGGCGTGTGCATCATGAGTGTGTGCTTGCTCATGTTAAAGTGGCTGCTAGTGTGCGAGCGTGTACAGCGTGCGTGTCGTGTGTGTGCTCATTAGGGGTTGGATTCTGAGGGGTTGGATTCTCTGGGACCAACAGTCCACATGTTGGTGGTGGGGATGGAGAGGAGACCGGAGTCAGAGGACCGCAGCCTCCGGGGCGGGATGTAGGGATGGAGGAGGTCCGCTAGGTACTGGGGGGCAAGGGAGTGAAGGGCTTTGTAGGTGATGAGGAGGATCTTGAAATTGATGCTGGACTTGACTGGAAGCCAGTGGAGGTGGATGAGGGTGGGGGTGATGTGGTGCCAGGACTTGGTGCGGGTGAGAACCCTGGCAGCAGAATTTTGCACACATTGTAGCCTGTTCAGGGCATTACTGGGTAGCCCTATGAGGACAGAGTTTGCATAGTCAAGACGGGAGGTGACGAAAGCGTGGATGAGAGTCTCTGCTACAGAGTCGGGGAGAGATGGCCGGCGTCGGGAAATGTTCCTGAGATGGAAAAAAGCTGATTTGGTTATTGTTTTTATGTGGGAATGAAAGGAGAGGGTGGAGTCCAGTATGACGCCCAGGTTGCGAACTTCTGAGGAAGGGTGGATTAGGCAGCCATCCACTTCAAGGAGGAGATCTCCAACCTTCCGGAGCAGTGACTGCTTGGCCACAACCATGAGCTCAGTGTTCTTGCTATTTAGCTTCAGGAAATTGGGTGACATCCAGGCCTTGATGTCAAGGAGACAGTTGATGAGGTGCTGTGGGGGAGAGGAGTGGAGGGTGAGGTGCTGATGTAGAGCTGAGTGTCATCAGCGTAGGAGTGGAAATTGAGACCATGTTTCCGGATGATGTGACCAAGAGTAAGCATGTAGATTGTGAAGAGGAGTGGACCAAGAATGGAGCCCTGCAGCACACCTTGGTTGACTGGGGCAGGGGTGGAGGTGGAGTTGCAGATGGAGATTAACTGTCAGTGAGGTAAGGCTCGAACCAGGTGAGAGCGGTCCCAGTAACACCCAGGTGGTCAGAGAGGCGGTTGAGGAGAATGGAATGGGAGACTGCGTCAAAGGCCGCAGATAGATCCAGGAGGATGAGGAGGTTGATGTGACCGGAGTCGGAGGCAATGAGGAGGTCGTTGGTGACCTTGGTGAGGGCAGTCTCGGTGCTGTGGTGTTTCCTGAAGCCAGATTGAAAGGGTTCATAGAGTTCATGGTTGGACATGTGTTGGTGCATTTGGGCGGCCACTGCTCTTTCCAGGATCTTGCTTAGGAAAGGAAGGTTGGAGATCGGTGGTTGATGGTCTTAAAAAATGTTCTGGTTGGTGATGAGGGTGGAGTAGTATCCTTAGCATCCTTATACTGTCCCACATGGTCTTTGTAAGCCTCGCGATGGACAGTGAGGCCGGATTTATTCCGGCGCCTCTCCAGCTGGCGACCAACTGCTTTCAAGGTGCGAAGTTCAGTGGTGAACCAAGGGGCAGGACAGGTGTAGGTGACAGTCCGGGTTATGATGGGGGCAAGAGAGTTCAGGCTGAGAGATAGGGCGGAGTTGTAGTGGGCAACCATATCATCCACCAGGGTGCTGGGGGGAGCTGAAGCCAGGTGGGTGGTGAGCAGGTTGGTGAGGGCTGGTGCACTCACTCTTTGAATATTCCTGTAGGTGATTGTGCGTGCATCTCGTAGCTTGGGTAGAGTAGCAGGAATAGTGAACAGAACAATATGGTGGTCAGACACAGCTAGGTCAAGACACTGTATATCAGTTGGGGTTGTACCAGTGGAGCATACAAGATCTAAAGTGTGACCTTTGGTGTGGGTGGGACCTATGATGTGCTGTGTGATAGTAAAGCAGTCCAATAGGGAGATGAGATCAATGGCTGCAGAGCAGCTGGTGTTGTCCATGTGGATATTGAAATCCCCAAGCAGGAGTGTGGAGGAGACAGTGGTGAGGAGCTCGGATAGGTCAGACATGAAGGTAGTGGAGGCTTTGGGGGGGGCGGTAGATGAGGACTACCTGGAGTGGTGTAGGCCCAGGTAGTAAGAAAGCCACACACTCAAAGGAGGTGACAGTGGGTACTGGGAGCTCTTTAACCAGGAAGTCAGCCCGGTGAATCACAGCCAGCCCACCACCACGACCCTGAGTGCGTGGTTTCTGTATATAAGCATAGCCTGGGGGTGTGGCTTGGTTGAGCGGGAGGAAGTCCTGTTGATTTTGACAAGTTTTAGTAAGGCATAAAAAAATCAATTTTCCTGTTGGTTAATATGTCATGAATAAGAAAATATTTGTTATTGAGGGAGCGAACATCCTGGAGCATGAATGTTAAATTGGTGAGGGATGCTGGGGCAGACAGTGATGGAGGGATGTTAACACAAACCAGAGACCGTCGATTGTGTAGCTGGAGGGGGCGGAGATTGCATGCACGTGCGCCTCCCTTGAGTGCGTCATGCTGGTGGTAGCGTGCAGATCTCGCAGTGTTACCAGGGCTACTAGATCCAGTAGTGGCAGTGTTCAGATGACGTTGCGGGAATGCGGAAGTGGAAGTGCGCACAGACCAGATGGATGGGATGTTGTGAACCGATTGAGAATGAACAAACTTTCTTCGGGAGCTTCTGTGAATATAGCGGGGTCGGTGTAGAAGTCCTAGTTGTTTGATGACAGAGATGCATGTTGGAATTGTGCAGTTGTTCAGTTTATGTAGTTGCGGGGCGAGATATTGTAGCATGTCAGTGGAGGGGGGTGTGAGCCTGGTGTTAGCCGTTAGCCATGGGCTAGACACGCAGAAATGGAAAACGGCTAGGCAGGGGAAGATCCACAGCATGACAGGAGGAGACGGGTAGCGATCAAGCACAAAGCCCAACCGTACTGGTGAAGCCGGGAGGCTATCCGAGAAAAATAGCAACACAGCCGTGGTGCTGGATGGACTGGAGTATCCGGGTGATGTCTCGCTGACGGCGGGAGCTTGAGCAGATTTTCCAGTGTTGGAGGAGATTGAAGCAGGTAGGTACAGACAACTACCAGTTCAATGGAGTCCGACTTGGTAGCTCAAAAAGTATGCATAGGTTTAAGCTGAGATAAACAGTAAGGTAGCTAAGAGAACCACAACTGTAAACAGCATGCATAAAAGCTCAATAGTATAATGCTACAGTTAGTTTCAGAGGAGAAGCGGCGAACAGACAACGCCAGCGTCCTCTCCCTCTGAGGCCAAAAGTAGTAGCCACTAGCCTGCAAACTGCCTATGCAATGGTGAGCGAACTATTGGAGATTATTATGATCACACTTATGTATGATACATTGGACTTCTGGTAAATCATAAAAATACTATAGTCAAACCGGCCAAGCATGTAACATTTTAATAATAATAATAATAAAATAATTGAGAGACTAGAGCCAACTATAACGTTCAGCAATGGTGATCGCCTAGAGCAAACTATTGGAGATTATTATGAAGAGGACAAATGGTGACAATCCATCCATAACATAAGGTGCGTTTTCACCAGACTATGTTGGATTCTAGTATTTTCAAACAGGCCGTTTGGATGTAACGTTGACGTTATCTGTTGGGTGCTGCCAGGGCCAACTAACGTTATTTATTGTTCCTGTTCTGACTCAGACACTTCGGAGCAAGAGTGGACAGGGTTTTGGTGGACCTGCTGACAAAGGTAACGTCTATTTTACCGAACCCCATCATAGAACATGCCTTTGTAATGATCCCAGCGTCAGAAAACTAGTCCGCAAGGGACCCCCCCCCCCCCCCCATGGTGGCTTTGTGAATAGAACCATTCTATGTATGGTCATGTTTACCTTTGACCTGGAAATAATATAGGTGTCAGGCGAGCAACCCGCACAAAATGTGCATGCTGCACAGAAAACACGTAATATCTTGCGTTCCAGGAAACAAGACTGAAACGGGACGGGTTTTAGCCTGGGATTGAGCAGGAACGAAGGTATGTAGAAATAAACGGTTTGTTCCCTGTTGGAGTATAAATATTGCCTTTCAAATTAGCCATACTATTGTCTCCATAGCTATAATATAGAATATACGATGGTTCTGCAAACATCGTGAAAATGGTCAAAAACGCTGGCGCCAGGGAGTACAGATGGAAAAACAGCACTGAGCTCTTTTATGCACTGTAGCACTGTTGCATTTTTAGGAACTCACGGTTATATGAAATGTTTGTGAAATATTTCTTCTACTTCAGGGGACTGCATTGTATGTATTCTTGTATGCTTTTTCTACTGTATGTTTTTTCCACTGTTTTATGCGGAAATGAGCGTTGCACCGAGACAAATCCCAATCAACCATGTGTCGAAATGGCAATAAAGCATCTATCTATCTATTATAGTATTCTGTGTGTTTCACTCAAGTTGAGGATTTGTGTACTTTTTTTTCCGATGCCACTAATAGTCGGCTACACATGCCGATGTATAAATATCTCTCAGTATGTGTCCCCCAATATATCCGGGTCGGGTCGAGAGAGCCTCGCGCCTGGCCACGTTACACGTCCACCTCCAGGGCCGGGCGGCCACACAAACAGGGTGTTAACGAGCGTCTGCCATTCCGCCGTCCTCCCCTTCTCTCATCCGCCCTCTCTCTATCGCCCCGCTCACCCCTGGGCTTACAGTGCACTTCTTCACCTCTTAAAAGAGAGAGCGCTGCTTGTATCTCCTGCTGTAGAACTCGAGAACTATTAGGAATGTCTGACCACTAAGTGTGTTGGACTCTTAACCACCTAAACCTGCAGGGACTACAACGTATGCCGTACTAGTATATCATGCCAGTTAGGGCACCTTGTGTATACTGCACCTTGTGTATACTGTTTACTCTTACTCATAATATATATATATATATATATATATATATATATATATATATATATATATATATATATATATATATATATATATATATATATATATATATATATATATATATATATATATATATATATATATATATATATATATATATATATATAAAACTTGTATTGCCTATATTTATTGTAATGTTACTATACTAACAGAACCATTGCGTTCCTTGTCAGAAAGTAACACAATGAGCAATGGCCGACTGCCAATCAGAGGCTGGGAATTCGTTTTTTCTTTTTAAATTCAGCTTAATGTGCACAGGCTTGAAAGGTGATGCAGAGCTTGCTCTATTTCTTTTTTTTAATCCTCTTTTTCTCCTCCAGATTTTTCTGTGTTTTTCCTCCCATCCCAATTTAGTCGTTATGCCAATTCCCCTCTCCCCTACCTGGTTGTTGTGCGCATGTGCCCCCTACTGGTCATTCATCACATGCTTCCTCCCATACATATGGAGACAGCCAGCTGCTCTCTTTTCACCTGCCAGCGCGGACTCTCATTGGCGAGGAGTAACGTGTAGGAGGCTCACACTGCCCCCGCCCTCTCCTGTCTTTTGCTGTGCAGGCGCCCTGTCCGACCTGTAGGAGTCGCTGTCCACAACGTCCAGATTACCACCCCATTGACACCCCTCCCGCTAACTCTGCCAATTGAGTGTCTCGTGCGTTGGTGACGAGCGCAATGTCCGCTGTGCCACCCAGCCGCCAAGCTTGCTCTATTTCTGCTGGGCAGGTAAACTTTACCTTATTTCTCAGAAGTTATCTACTAAAAGTTTATTGGATATTTATTGGTCCTCATTGGATAAGTCAATGAGGACCTGGATCTCATGCTCTAGTTTATTGGATGAAACAAGTCAATGAGGACCTGGATATCATGCTCTTATCTAGTTTATTGGATGTGATTTTCAAGGACGGTCTGTTGAGGAGAGAGAGTTATTTGTGAGGGGAGAGTGTGGTGTTTTATGTTTTATGGTTGGAGGTGGAATGCATGTGTGTGTGTGTGTGGGGGGGGGGAATGCCCTTCCCCACACCTGTTCTGACCCCTAGCTTTACACAATGGACCACAACATGTATGTGTGTGCATGAGAGAGCAAGTGAATGAGCGAGTGAGAGAGAGTGAAAGAGAAAGATATAGTATATATATTGTGGCAGCTATCACCCCCTGTCTCATGGATATGTGAAGGACGGGAGATACTACTGCCACGGGAGGAGTGGAAGCAATTAGGTAGCTGATTAGTACTGATAGAACACACCTGTGCACCATTAGATCACCCACATCCCACACGCACACACACCAGACACACACACTATAATACACTAGGACAGATAGAGTTTAGTTGAGAGGAGGTGAGGTAGGAGCGTTGTATTGAGAGAGAGATTGTTTGTCTGCAACCATGCAAGGTAACCTTGGCACCATGCAAGGTGCCAACCTGCTCATCGGAAGCAATTAGGGGTTAAGTGTCTTGCTCACATCGACACGCTGCCCGGGAGGAGCGGGAATCGAACCGGGAACCTCCGGATTGCCAGACGACTGCTCTACCTCCGGAGCCACCGTCGCCCCTGAGGTCCTACGCACACCGGCAAGTACTCCGTGTTGATAAATGCCACTTGTTCTATGCTCCGCGCTCGTGCGCGATTTTAAGTATTTGCATACAGAACCGCTCGTAATTAACCATATATGGTAATGAAACACCCCCATGAAATGTGGAAAAATGGACTAAGCCGAGCGAACACGCGTTATGGGAGAAATATGCGACAGGCTGACGGACTTGTACAAGGTGATGTCGGATAACAACGACTTCCTAAAGACCATTGTTGCCTGGGCAGCACAAATACTAATAAAGACCATTAACCACTGTTTGGCGTTGGTGTCATTAATAACCATGCTGGAATACGAATGCCTTTTTTTGTTTCGTTCTCGATTAATACCCAGGGATTAAAGTTTGTCAATTTGATTCCAAGTCGCGACATACTTTCCGTCAATTTACTACCTGGTATAATATGCTTTGTAGAGGCATACAATCTATTTTGATGTCGGTATTAGGTAGCCTATATAAATTATATATAATAGCATAGCCTACATATTATGCAACAGTAACTTGCGCATAACGCATGGCACAGACACAGAGCCCTGCGAAGACTGCATACACAAACTTGATCATTAATCTAACTGTTGTCCTTGTATCTTTATGCTTATGAAAACATTAAATAATATTTATAGGCCCTCGTTTGGCCATAATAGCCTATTCTCAAATGGCTATCCGCTGTGGGCCATCTCCTCGCTGATGGACCTGTACCTATATCATATCATATTCCTATATCTCCAAGGAATCGTGGGGCTCTGGCCTGGGGAAGAAAGGTTGGGAACCCCTGCTAGAGCCTATCCTTTATAAATATGTTATATGCTATTTTATTTACAGTAGTCTATTTGTGATTTTTTTCCATAGCCGGTCTCAGTTATGCTGTGGCTGAGATGGATCAGGATTAATGAAGCTGCTAGGAGACTGCTTCTCGGCTATACGAATTAAAGCCACGATTGAACATAATGTACTTCCTTTCTTGACAATAGCCTATAACAATAATACGAGAGCATACAAGAACAATGAATCTCATTGCCATGTAGCCTACGCCATGTGTAGCCTGCCTATGTGATCAACAAAAACTTGAACGTGAATTCCATCACGTCTGTGCGGGAGCTCACAAATAGGCTGTTGTCACAATGTAAATAAAAACGTGCACTGAAAAGTTACAGTATGTAGATGGTTGATTATTTGTATGACAGTCAGTCAACCCTTGCAAAAAGTTGTATTTAATTAATTGAAAACAGCATTGATATTACGTAAAAGCAAACTGGCAATAGAAAAGATGTTAAAAATAATATAGCTCCCTTAAAACGCGAATGCTATTAAATAAAAATATACAGTGGAGGTTAAAATAAGATATATGACGGGTCATACCGAACACGTCAGTGTTGAAACTAATGCACGAAAACGTATTTACGCGTTGCAGTTTTCTTATTCTACCGCTTGGCACCATGTACGCACGGTCTGAGCTGTGCGTAGATATACGCACAATCTCAAGCATGCGTTCAAATTGATAAGTCCCACACTTTGCTTAGAAATTATCGTACGCACGGTTTATGCCCATATCTGTGCGTACGCACCATTGATAAATGAGGGCCCAGGCTCGTCAGAATATATAGAGAGTGGGAGAGAGACAGAGATCAGTGACCATAGCCATTGAGAAAGGCACAGATAGAAAGACATGGCTACCAAGCGACAAAAGAACACATGGTTACTGAACGACAGTGTTGTGACTTAATGTCCAATCTTGTTTTATTTATGTATATTTTGAGCCAAATAACTATACATGTACTGAATTACACTGCTAATTTGCTTATTAGTGAACAATTTCGTTATTATTATTAGAAACAATTGATAAATGATAATTCTACATTGTGATATGTTGTAATGTAAACTGCTTTGGCAACACTGTTAATTAACATTCATGCCAAGAGAGAGAGAGAGAGAACATGGAGTGTATACATGTTAAACACTCCACACACATCAAGTAACCACCAGCTAAATGCATCATGTCTGCCACCACAGCACACCTGTCAAACCTCGGAGTGTGTGTGTAGTTTTATTTAAATTCATTTCAAACCTTTATTTCAACTCGTAAGACATGGAGGTTACCCTCATTTACAGCGAGGACGAGCTTACAAAACGAGACATAGTTTATCCGCAATTTCATACATATAGGCACAATAAATAAGAATAAACAATAAAAATTTGCTAAGAAGGTTACAAGTCGAAAAACAGTGGTCGGAAATAATACTTTTAAATGCAGGATAAGAAGGAAGAACCTTCAGCTTCAGAGTCAGTTGGAGGGCATTCCAGGTGTTGGAAGCATCAAAGGAAAAAGCAGCTTTTACTAGTTCAGAGAAAACTGGAGGAACCCTAAGAACCAACCAGTCAATTGAACATGTAAAATAGGTTCCAAGATTCCATT
>NC_140165.1:104663753-104678753 GCF_963971535.1 Notolepis coatsorum
CACATTTATATTGGAACAGCTGCAGGGTCATTACAATTTTACAGTTTTCTTTCGTTTTCTTGTTCGCCCAATAATGTCAACCAAATGAAACCAATGGAAAGACACACACACGCGTCGCCAACAAACACACTATTCTCCCCCGCCGGACTCTCAGGCACAGCTGATCAAATAAAAAAAGAAACTTACATACTGAGCTTCTTTCCAGTTGAACTGCTACAGTGTTTAAATCCAAATAATCCTCTGCCATTGTTGTAACATGTCATCTGTTCTCTAGTATTCAGTCTCGTGAAGTTAAATTCTCTCTAGAAGTGAAACTGAAACTTAGCAAGGATAAGTTGTTAAAGGGACAGTAGGCAATTAATTTATTCAGTGGATGCCTGAACACAGAATGACACCAGTTGTTATGGTTTGTAACCGACCCCAATCGCACAACACAAGACAGGTATGAGAGTAAGCCAAAACAGGGCATTTATTTCTTACATAACAAAAGGCGGCACAGTCCCTTTAAGGGAGAACACAAAAAACACTAGAGTCAAAGAAATATGAAAAATGCGGCACTGTGCCTTTAAGAGGCGAACAGGCTAAGGGACTAAGGCTAAGGGACAGGGCCAGGGCTAAATGTCAAGGACCAGGACCAGGGGCACTGGAGAGGGGGACAGGGACAGAGGCCCGGAGAGGCGGGCTGGAGACAGGGACAGAGAACAGGGTTAAGGCCTTGGACAGGGCGAGGGCCAGAGCTGCTTACAGGGATGAGGACAGGGTTCCGACGGCGGAGGCCTGGCACGGGGACAGGGGCCCGACGGCGGAGGCCTGGCACGGGAACAGGGGCCCGACGGCGGAGGCCTGGCACGGGGACCAGGGGCCCGCCGGCGGAGGCCTGGCACGGGGACAGGGGCCCGCCGGCGGAGGCCTGGCACGGGGATCCTCCTCCTCCTCTTCGGATGCTGCAGACGGGCAGCGCAGAACAAAGGGGGTCCCAGGGGACCGGGATGGGAACACGCCGTCCTCCCGTGGAATACTAGGGAGCGACGACGAGCCTCACCCCAGGAACGAGGATCACGAAGAGACGCCTTCCTCCCGTGGAATTGGGAGCGATGGCGTGCCGCCTTGACGTCTGGAGTGGGAACACTGGAAAACCTCCCGTAGAGAATTAGAGAGCGAAGACGGTGTCCCACTCCAGGCAAACGGCGACAGGTGGTGATGGCTGGGCCGTCGTCTCACGCCGGAGACGCGGCAGGTGATGGTGACGTACAGAATGGTAACGTCCAGAACTCCATGAACACTGAACACAGATACAGATACAGAGTCCAGAACACAGAATCCAGAACACAGAATCCAGAACACAGAACGACCCGACAAGGACTGGAGGGGAGTCTGCAACCTATGTACTCTCCCGAGGTGATTGCAAACTCCCAACAGGTGCGTGAAGGTAGAGGATCAAGGATGTCCAAGGGTGGGGGCTGGTGAAGAGTAGAGGAGAGTAAATCCTCGCAAGGGTGGGGGCTGATGAGGAGAGTAGACAGGGAAAACACAGGAAAAAGGTCCAGGGACAGGCGAATCCTCACACCAGTATCACTGACTACCACGGCAAGCCTATAGAAAATTATTCTATTTAATAATTATAATTATAATAATTATCATAAATATATAATAATAATTATAAATTATTATAAATATATATTTTTTTTAAATAAAAAAGAAAACATTTAATTATACATATTTTTTTCTTCTGTTGTACCGAAATCGTACCGAACCGTGACCCCAATACCGAGGTACGTACCGAACCGTGGCTTCTGTGTACCATTACACCCCTAATGATCATGCGTACCTAATATGTTTGTACATTGATATATACATGCTGTATATTTCTTTATACACTCCGTCGCTTCCAGGAAAGACTATTCCCTGACAATGACAATGACACTATGTAACAACCCATCATCTACACACACTGCACACACATCCACATGTACACACTCACTTTAAACAAACACTCACCTTACCACTCACTTTATTCACTTTATATTTATCTATTATTAAAGATATTTGCACTACATTCATACCTCATTTGCACCCTACCCCAAGTTTTGTACCTCTGCATTCTACCACACTGTTACTCATTTTACTCTGTATTGTATATTGTTTGTACTTACTTTCTTTTTACTGTATGTAGCACACTCTCAGGGGCTCATACAGAAACAAGCATTTCATTATAAAGTATTCTGTATTTTGTTCTGACAAATAATAAACAAACTTGAAACTTGACTATTCCGCTATTCAGTTTACCTGCCTCTCCACGGCAGCACCAGGTCAGGGTTGATCTTGCGGACGAAGTACTCCCCTCCGGGCCGCGGCCCATTGCCGCTCTGGAGGGGAGGGGCTGTGGCATCGATGGCCGCCTCCTCCTCCTCCTCCGGCAGGGCTTCCGGTTCCCCCTGCTGGGGTCTCTCCATGCCAATGTATTTGGGCAAGAACTGGATGAACACCTTGAAGGCAAAGGGCCCAAAGGGTCAGAAATACTAATCACATTTGGAGGGAAGGATGGACAGAGCAGATAGATGCACAGAGGGATGGATTGACAAACATATATGACAGTAGGTGGACAGAAGGACAGATGGATGGATGGACAGATGGATGGATGGACAGACAGATATTACAGCAGGTGGGCAGACAGACAGATGGGTGGATAGAAAGATTGTTATGTAGGTTGCAGGATGGAAGGACAGATGGGTGGTTGGATGATGGATGGATGAATGAACTGATCACCAGTTTTATCACAAAGACAGACACACCCGTAAGCCTGTAAGCCCAGCCTCACCTTGAGAACCCAGTTTGGCATGATGTGTGTGCTGCCTCACCTTGAGAACCCAGTTTGGCACAACGTGTGCTGCCTCACCTTGCGAACCCAATTTGGCATGATGTGTGTGCTGGGGGTGCGGTGGTGCAGGTTGAGGACGATGACACTGAGAATGACCGAGAGGGTGACCAGGATCAAGGTGAACAGCACGTAGTTGACGATCATAGGCATTTTAAGGGAGGTCTCTGGAATCTTGTCGGCCAGCAGGAGCATGAAGACAGTGAGAGTAATGAGGACGGAGATGGACAAGGTCATCTTCTCTCCTGGAGACAAAGACAGACATGAATAGAAGCCCTGCACGGAATGTTTATGTAGTTCTCTTTCTTCCAACATGGCTGCCTGTAACCACTGGCAACCGGAAAATGCCAAATTTCTGAGCAGTAAGTAAAATGTTGGAAAAGCATGATATTGCTGTTCCACTGTGACTTGTTTACAAGATCCAGCAATAAAACACCAATCCATTACATTTTGTTGATACACATAGCAACCATTGTTTTGCACATAGCAACCATTTTTTCTTTCAACATGGAAAAAGAATTGGCATTATTCTATTCTGATCTACAGCACTGGTAGGGCTATGAGATGTACCGTACATTAACATATACTGTCATGGATCTATGCAAATATATGTATTTATTTATACAATATAATTTTCAATGGTATATACATATTTCTAATCAAATATATATTACATTTGCACATTGTGGCAGCTGAACACTTAGGTCCCAAAATAAGACCAGCCAGATCAAAGGTCGACCAATTCATCTGCACCAATTGGACCTTTTGCAAACTATTGGTATCGGCCATTTACTGTATGTTACCGATATCCCATCGCTTGATTAGTTGTCTTTAAATGGCTCTGGCAGCCTCATTCAGAACCTAGCGTGAAGATACTGGTATCATATGAAACTAGAGGTCTTGAGGAATCAAAAGGTACCAGCCATGCCATGCTAGCAAAAGGGGGTAGACTATGCTCCAATGTTAAGCTATTTTAAGCTAGCTTCAATCTGATTGGAGGAAAAGGCCATGGGCATGGCTATGTTCAAAAAAGTACCTTGACTTCTCACCATCAAGACATCTGAATGAAAATGGACTCAATGGAATCGAAGGGCTTTAGTCATAACTTTTGCAGGCTCTAATATAATTTTACATCGACGTACAGATGCAGCTCTCAGGCCTCTGAGCTCTGCTCTGCTCTGCTACTGCGGTAATGATTCACCATTAACCTGGCAGTGCTGTTAACGAGGCGTTAACGGTACTGCACCCTTGCAGTAGAGGTTCGATTTTTAAGAGTTGGATCTGTACCTTCTGTTAAAAAAAAGATTGAAAAACCGGAATATCATTGTACTGAATCTTTGAGAATAATCTCGTTGACAGGGCCACGATTGAGTCGCAGTATGCTGACCTGCTCCTGGGGGAAGGTAGAAGACGAAGATGGCCAAAATGCTGGTCATGATACAGGGAACGATGATGTTGATGATGTAGAAGAGAGGCTTCCTCTCTATGATGAGGTAGAAGGTGATGTCCTCGTACAGGTCGTCCTTGACGTTCTTCCTGCTCGGTTTGTGACAGATGTTCCACTCCCCGTTCTCTGCAAGGAGGGCACATATAGAGGCTACGTCACTGCCGTCATATCACCTCATATCCTGTATAACACATGCACGGCTATAATCTGTCCACATTTCCAATTGGATTTGGTCCCTTGCCACTCAACCAGAGCAATCTGAGCATGTGACCATTATCCCGTTGGGTGAATAACAGATGACTTAGCCTAATATAGGTCAATATATTAGCCTTGGTTCTTTGTGGAGAAGGGCAGGGGCACAGTGGTTATCACTGCTGCCTCACAGCAAGAAGGTCCTGGGTTCGAACCCCAGCAGGGGGCCTTTCTGTGTGGAGTTTGCATGTTCTCCCTGTGTTCGCGTGGGTTTCCTCTGGGTACTCCGGTTTCCTCCCACACCATAAAGACATGCACGGTAGGCAGGGACTACAGATGAAAACTAGCTCATTAGCAAATTCTGGCATATTTACATTGATGTGGAAACTGAAGATGTTGATTAATGTGCAGTAAAATTTTTTTTTTTTAATAAACTTAAGAACTAGCTCCTTGGTCAACATACTAAATGAGGTCAAACGAGATGCCAACCTGTGAAAGCATTCTCATCTATGACAATCTCGTGGATCTCTTTGCCTTTTTCGTCCAGGAAGTACTGCAGCTCGACCTCGGACGCATCATACGTGTAGGAGCGGAACACCATGGTGCAGTTCTGCCAGTCGAAGGGGAAGTACGCCGCCTGCAGGAGAGGAGGACTCATTTCAGCTACAGGTTTATACTGTAAAATATTCATTGAAAGGAGCTGTAAGTGGTATTTCTTTGTTAAAATAAGTGGTCTACATGTTAGAATAGTAGCTCTACATTCCATCACTGCTATAGTGTTTGGTCTGGATGAACAGTCTGCAGTAAACACAAAATAAATGTTCTGTTATCCCGCTCTCACTTTGTCCAATCAAAAGAGAGAACACCACACTGCAAAAATGGTCTGACAAAAATAAGAAATAAAAACTAGTTTTAAGAAAATGTGTCCTTGAAACAAGTAAAATTATCTGACAGTGCAGTAAACAATTTTAAGAGTTCTTGAAATAAGTAAAAATATTAGGATTCTCCCTCCTGATTGGATAACGTGGGAAGGGATACCAGAACATTTATTTTCTGTTTAATGCAGAGTGGGGGGATTGTGAGACCCATGTTACTGACCAAACACTCTATACCAGTGATGGCTGTTGGAATGTAGAGCTATTTAACCTCTTAATAGGCACCCAGAAAAGTGGCAGCTTTTTTTACTTGAACTTGAGGACTGCATACTTTTTTTGATAAGCTTAGCTTTATACTTTATACTTATAGCACATGCATGAGCCTGGTCACTTTTGAATGATAACATTCTGAAGTTACTAATGTAAAAAAGGGAAATCACTTTTAGTGCTAATGAAATATAGTAACAGAGGTCTGAACTTGAGTTGAACTTGAACTTATGTACTAGAATTTGTCTGTAGTGGTAAAAGATAGGTATAATCTGTAAAACACAGCGGATCCATAGCCTGAAGTATTATGTAGTACGGGTCCAAATTGTATAAAACTCCATTGAGAAATGGGTCTTTGAGAGAGATCCGGGTAAACCGTAATTTTTTTATTTTTATTTTTTAAAGCTCTCCAAAATCCATTTCCTCATCCACAGCCGTTCATTCTGAAGTGTGATTCACTTCTGGTTTTCGCTCATCAACTTTCACCTACAGTAGATCCCTTATTCGCACCCCCCCCACGTGGGGTATCATTGGAAAGGTACACTCATTGGCTACAACACTGACCAATAATTTTCGCCATCAACAGATGATTGGCAGTTCTGGAGTGTCAGGAGTCTGGGGTGGACATCTGACGCGTGGCGCGTAAAAAGACGCTCGCCTGACATATCGTCATGTAACTCGAGAACCGAGGCACGAATTTGGTCAAGTGAGGTTGCGTTCGAACGGCAACAACGGTTCCAATTTAATATATAATTTTCCCATGTATTTGACCAAAATCCTAGAGTTTCCTCCTGAGAGTGCCCTGCAAAGGAAAACAGTAGCAACTACGCCAACAGAAAAGTTATTTCAAAGTAATTTTCAAAGCTCTTACTTTCCTGCCAAAGATATTGGATCTCATGTTCGAATGGACTTACAAGAAAGTTACCAACAAATTCATTACCACTTCAATTCTACAGACATCCTTGGAATTAAATAATTATAATAATAATAAATACGACATTCATCCAAATACGATATCATTAGCAATTACGTTTTACATTTATAGCCATGACTCAACGAGGCATCGTAAGCATTACACACACACTGCAAATGACTAAATAAATAACAACTAAACCCAATCGCACGGATATAGTGGAATAGACTTAATAAGCTATAGATTTATATGGAATTCGTTAATCTATTCGTTAGTCTATTCCACTATATCCGTATGATTGGGTTTTGTTCTTATTTATTTAGTCATTTGCAGTGATGTCATTTGCAATGATACAAATATTGTCGTATTTATTATTAATTATAATTATTTAATTCCAAGGATATCTGTAGAATCGACTTGAACGCAATCACCATGATTTCTCCCAAATGAAGCCTTTAACCAGTTTAATCACCTGTGCATTGTATATTACTATTGCACTTTACTGTTACATTTGCACTCTGGTTGGATGCCAAACTTATTTTCATTGTATTGTACTTGTTATGTATGATGACAATACATTTTAATCTAATGTAATCTCATTTTGATCAATCACGAATTGCTTTTGCGTTGCCTGTGGACTCGGTCCTGTGCACACAGTCCTCGCGGATCAGCACAACACAGATCCTATGCTTAGCCTCTCCCTATAAGGAGCTGGCAGGGCGTGTCTGTATGCAAATTCAGGTGTACGAGAACGAGCTTCCAGAATGAGTGACGTTCTTCATTCATGGGAACCCAGCTGCGATCATTTTGGCCACTTACAAAGATCGTTTCACACGTTCAGGCATCCGGAGGAGGATTTTTGTTCATTTGTTTGTACGAACTTCTTACAAAGATACTTGCGAACATGTTCGATCATGAGGTCTAATGTCTGTACAATAATCTGATAATATATAAAAATAACTGACTACTACCTCATTTTGTACCAGCAATACCTTTTTCAAGACAGGAGATACACTTTGAAGTCATTTTTGTGTGTTCCCTACTTGCACAGTTACTGCTGTTCACCTTTGTAGGGAAGAAACACTCGACTGACCCCCTTGTCTTTTTCTGGTGAAAGATGTGATGAGTTCTGTGACTTTGCAACAACAAGTGAGCAGCAGGGTGTACCTCTATGGCGCAGCTGCTGCGATAGATGGCAGGAGGAAGCCAGTTCACCGTCCCGTCACTGTAGACCAGCACGTTGACGTACAGGGCCACGTCGAACTGCCCATCGTTACTGTAGAACAACAGTACAGAACAGCGGTTTTGACCCATTTGATCCGTGACCCCCTAGAACCTGAGGAATTTTGCAACTTACATCCGCCACTTACAACACTCGTTCTGCTCAACACATTCTCCTAAAGAGTCAGAAAACATACACTGTACTTGGTCAAACTTCATTCAGGGCTGCTGCTGCCAGTGACTGAAATAACCTACAGAAAACACTCAAACTGGTCACTTTCATGCCTAAGTCAGCATTCAAGCACTCTCTTATGAACATTCTTACTGATTCCTGCAACTGTTTCTCAACCCAGTAACATCCCCAACCCCCTGTCTGTCATGGTGCCCCTCTCACTGCTATAATTTGCGGTTACCCATCGGCAGTGTGATAGTAAAGGGTTAACCTTCTGTAGTGCAGCAGTGAAAGGGTTAATGCATGGGTGTGCTACTCTCTGTTCTCTGTGCTTGTTTCTATTGTTCTGCTTGTTATCATGAGTAAGTGGAAGATATGCCATAAATGTTATGTAAGGGATAATGTATAGCTACGAGGTCATTGTCGCAAAATAATTGACCGACATGGAGTTTAGAATACCGAGGCGCCTCGCCGAGGTGTTCTAAACGTCAGTGAAGGTAAATTATTTTGCGACAATGACCTTGCGGAGTATAGCTATACATTATCCCGCTTATTACATGGCTAACTTACTAACAATATACCTAATTCATTTTACACCATCGACAAGACGAGATCAAATGCAGACGCAGTTGTTCTGTGGCTCCGCTGTCAGTCAGCCCAAATAAAGTTATTATTATTATCGCCGGCAGCCGGCAGGTGTGTCTGATTGCACTGATGCAGTGTGTGTCAGTGGGCTTGATTGCTCCAGCTGCGAACAGCGGTCATTATTGCTCTGTCGCGATTGTGATTGGTCAATAGCGCTAGTTACCCGTATCACCGGTCATTATTGCTCGGTTGCCCCTGGCAGCGGTGAATTATCGAGAAATAACTGACCGCTGCTAGGGGCAACCGAGCGCTATTGACCAATCACAATCAAGCATTTCGGCGAATGTGAAAACGCCATGTAATAAAACTGTATATTGCTCGACTGGTATATTTGGACATGTCCCTTTGTCCTTTAACTTTTTAAGATTGTTGTGCTTTTAGTTGGATTTGTAAAAGTTTGCATTGCGGCTGTTGTTTAGCTACAGAATGTCGGAAATGCTTAACCTGAATAATTTTTCAGTCCCCCCCCCCCCCATCCCCCCCTCCGTTCAAGATGCGTTGTCTCTTGCCAGGCCATCATTGTAAATAAGAATTTGTTCTTAATTGATTTGCCTGGTTAAATAGAGGTAAAATATAAAGAATACCTTTCCGTGGCCCTCCAACCCCTCAAGCATAGACAGAATTATAATTAATTTCTCTTTTTAGGTTATTACACTAAATTAAAGGAACACACCAACATTTTGGGGAATTAGCTTACCGTCTTCTCCAGAGAGAGACAAGAAGATAGATACCAGTTTCCTCTCTGTGCGTTCAGTAGAAAGCTCTCTGGCTGCATGTTAGCCTAGCTTAGCACAATGAATAGAAGCGGACATGGCCGGTTAGCCTTCGGGAGAGGTGTTAGTTGGACAATGCCTAGGCTAACCGGCCATGTCCACTTCCATTCATTGTGCTAAGCTAGGCTAACGTGCAGCCAGATAGCTTTCTAGTGAACGCACAGAGAGGAAACTGCTAATTTCCGTTAACTCAATCTGCGCCATCCACGTATATATACGTGTTTGCTGGCCAACCATTGAACGCCATTGACGTTATTTGGTCCGTCTTCCTTTTTTTCGATTTTAATATTCTATTCAGTGTCACTGACCTCTATGTTACTGTTAAAAGGCATACTGAGACCCCAATAGTGCAGTACTGGCCAGATCCTGCTATGGGTGGCAGTATCGCCCACCCTTTGAAACCCTGTTCCAGACTGTGTGTCACATCTAATCTCGTCCGGGCAGAGAATTGTGGTCCAGTCAAGTCTAGCAGTTCACCCTAGCACATTGGAACGCGTCCATGGGCCCTCGATGCATGTGTTGTGCCAGATTATGTCGGGGACTCGATGGACATCAATACTGGAAATCGCGATCAGACAATTGGAATATTCTTTTTGGAATAACCCCGATCTGACGTCAATTCCACCTTGATCCTACAATTTTGATTTGATTTGATTTTATTAGGGATCCCCATTAGCTGGTGCGATAGCAACCAGCTAGTCTTCCTGGGGTCCACACACAAAAAAACATGCAAAAACAATCACTATTGCAAAATCAAAATGATTAAAAGTCAGTACACACAATGCATAATGAACCTACTGTAACAATTAAGATAGTTAAAATTACATTAGTGTAAAACAAAAACAAAAAATTACTTTACAGTGTTAAAAACAATTTAAAAACGATTTAAGATTCTTTTTAAAGGTGAATCTACTGTAAATGCAGCAGAGATGACATAAAACTAAACTTTGCACTATCTGACATAAAAAGGCAATCTGACAATGATTTCATATCGATCCAGTCGATCAGCGTATGTAGCATTCAAAACGAATGCCGTTGATGACGATCAGTGCATCAAAAAACGACCCCCCCCCCCCTTTGATGCATTCATGATGAAACATAATACCTATTATATACCTTTGATTTGGAAACAGTAGCATGTCCAGGCGAGTAACGCGAACGAATTTAGCAAAATTCACCTATCGCTCCATAACGCAGTTCCCAGGAATTAGCCAGTATCACTCTGAAACTATACAATATTCACGACGGGATAACACGCGAACGTATACATGAAAAAATTTAGTCTTTTTTACATGTTGAACGAGGGATAGTTACTGTCAAATGAGCCATAGTATTGTCTCCATAGCTATAATATAGAATATAGATATAGCCCTGCAAACACTGCGACGCACAGTGAAAATGCCTATTTTAAAGCGTGGCACGTTTACTACAGGATGAGGATAATAGCTGGCAGAGAAAGAGTTAAGGATAGGAGGAGGGGCTTTATACATAAAATATTCCTTATTTCACAAGAAAAAACATCTGTATCAAAAATGTTTAAACATGATGAATATTTCCCCCCCAAAATCATCTCACGACCCCCAGGTTGAGAACCACTGGGTTAGAGCACATTAGTAAGGTAAGCAGAATGGAGATTAAGATAAGCATTTTGGTAAAAGAGGGACACAGACAGAAAGCTGGCATGCAATGATGTTTATCTGTTACTTCTTTAGGGCAACACACAGTATGTCTCTGTCAAGGTTTGGAACATTAACCAGCTTACTGACCACCTGCTCAAAACTGTAGAGTAATCAGTAATCACTGCAGTAACTATTACAGGTAAGTCAAGATGCATGGATGGATGGATGAATGGATCATGGATGGGTGGATGAATGGATGATGGATTGATGGATGATGGATGGATGGATCATGGATGGATGGATGAATGGATCATGGATGGGTGGATGGATGGATGGATGAATGGACTACTGCAACTCCCTCCTCACTGGTATCACCTCCCGCTCCCTCCATAAACTGCAAATGGTCCAAAATTCAGCCGCCCGCCTCCTCACCAACACCCGGTCCCGCGAACACATCACTCCTGTCCTCCACTCCCTCCACTGGCTCCCGATCAAACACCGCATTAACTTTAAAACACTACTCCTCACCTTCAAAGCCCTCCACAGCCTGGCCCCCCCCTACCTGACTGATCTCCTTCTCCCCTACCGCCCAACCCGTTCCCTCCGGTCCTCCTCCACTGCCTCCCTCACTGTCCCGACATCCAAGCTCAAAAACTTCGGAGATCGGGCCTTCTCTCGCACTGCACCCCGACTCTGGAACTCCCTCCCCCAGTCCATCAGAGACTCCCCTACACTCTCCACCTTCAAAGCTCGCCTCAAAACCCACCTGTTCTCCCTTGCCTTCAACCCCCCCCACCCCTAAACCCCCCCCTCCCCTCCAACCTGATCGATATGTCTCTAGTCTTTTTTTTTTTTTTTTTTTGTGCCACCAGGCTGTCTCCCCCGTTCCCCCCATGGTCTCATGTTCCTTTGTTTTTGTTTCTTTGTTGTTTTGTTTTGTTTCTTTGCTTTCGCCTCTTTGTTTGTACCCCTGCTCCCGACTACTGTCAGCGACTTCGGGTTATTGAGAAGCGCTATATAAATTAAATGAATTATTATTATTATTATGATGGATGGATGGATGGATGGATGGATGAATGGAGCATGGATGGATGGATAGATCATGGATGGATGGATGAATGGATGAATGGATCATGGATGGATGGATGAATGGATCAGGGATGGATGAATGGATCATGGATGGATGGATGAATGGATCATGGATGGATGGATGGATGGGTGGATGAATGGATCATGGATGGATGATGGGTGGATCATGGAGGGATGGATGGATGATGGATGGATGGATGGGTGTATGAATGGATGGATGGGTGGGTGGATCACGGAGGGATGGATGGATGAATGGATGATGGATGGATGGATGGATGGATGGATGGATGGGTGGATGAATGGATCATGGATGGATGGGTGTATGAATGGATGGATGGGTGGGTGGATCATGTAGGGATGGATGGATGAATGGATGATGGATGTATGGATGAATGGATGATGGATGGATGGGTGTATGGATGGATGGGTGGGTGGGTGTATGAATGGATGGATGGGTGGGTGGATGGATGGGTAGGTGGATGGATGGGTGGTGGATGAATGCATGATGGATGTGTGGATGAATGGATCATGGATGGATGGATGGATGGATTATGGATTGATGGGTGGATCATGGATGGATGAATAGATCATGGGTGGCTGGATGAGTGGATGATTGGATGATGGATGGATGAATGGATGAGGGATGGATGGGTGAATGGATGAGGGATGGATGGGTGAGTGGATGATGACTCTTACTTGTTAATGAGGTAGATGTCGGGACGCCACACTTTGTTAGGAGGGATCCTCAGAACGCTGATGTCATCATACTCCTCTGGGTTCCATGACAACCTGTAGTCTGTCCACTCCTGGAGAGAAGACGGAGACAAAGACACAAACAAAGCAAAGCACAAAAGACAGAATCAAATAAAGAATTTGAATATCAGAATAGTGACATCATCATTGTCAACAACATCATCAACAAGAACATCATCATCATCATCATCAACATCAACAACATCAACATCAACATAAACAACTCCATTGTTAGCATTATCATCATCATCATCAACACCATCATCATCATCATCATCATCATCATCATCATCATCATCATCATCATCACCATCATCATCAACACCATCATCATCATCAACATCATCATCATCATCATGAACAACAACAAAACAACAACATCATCATCATCATCATCATCAGCATCATCATCATCATCAACAACAACAACAACAACAACAAAATCATCATCATCATTGAAAGAAAGAAAAAGAAAGAAAGAAAAATAAGAAAGAATGGAAAGAAATACAAGTAAGAAATGATGGATAGAAAGAAAGAAGAAAATAAAAGAAAGGATGGACAGAAAGGTAGAGAAACTAACTGCATTCTGTTTTTATGGCAATAACATTCAGGTTTGTGGGAGATAATCCTGAAAAATAAGAGAAATAAAAAAGTAAATCCAGAAGTCAGATGATTGACAGGGGCTGGTGTGAGCTGGGTAGTGTAGTTTTCGGAATTCAAAAGCCCATCGAAAGCCCTGGGTCTCTTCCTTCAAAAGACTACACTCACTTTTGGATGTGCCACTTCCTCCCGTCAATATGCGCCGGTTTCCGACTCAATGCCCTGAGATTTCTATAATCCTATATTTCACTAATAACAGTTAAAATCATTGGAAAACAAACGTAAAGCTGAAAATATACACTTAGACTGCTGTTTTGACACGGTTAGGGTCTCTTGGCTACATTTTAAAAGAAAACGCAATGCAACATTAATTCATACATTCTGTAGAGATGGATTTATGGCGTGATGTCAGTTGCGGTCCAGTACCGGACCGCTCAGGCTTAAGAGGTTAACCCTGTGAGGCCCAAATAAAAAAGACATTAGCAACTTCAGAGGCCAGAGAGTGGGACCTATAAACACATGAAGGGTGCTGTGACTGAAAAAAAGGTTGAGAAACGCTGGTATATATGGTGTGGCTCTTTGTGGTACCACAGTCATTTTTGTGGCTCTTAGTCTCTGACTGGTTGGCCACCCCTGCCATAGGGCTATGTAGAGAGAGAGCACCATGACATAGAGCTATAGAGAGGGCACCACGCCATAGGGCTATGTAGAGAGAGAGCGATGAAAACTAGCAAGGAAACTAGCGAGCCGAGCCAAGCCATGCTGCTGAACAGATCATCTCAACACCAACGCAGTAAAGTATATTATTAGTATCTGTCGATCGTTCTAATGACCCGAATGAACTAGTGGCCCATAAACCACTTTGGAGTGACTACCGAGGCAGGCCGCAGATAAAGCCTGGGACTTTCCTGAGCCGGAGTATTATTGGGAGATGCGGACGTAATTAACTCTCATGACCACTCTGGATTTGTTTTGCTCATGGAGGAAACTCGCATCATATCCCCCCCAAAAGGAAAAGAGTGCGTTCCATAGACTTTTAAAATAAGTGTGTTGGTACAGTAATTGCGAAGTGCCTAGCTCTCTCTCTCTGGTGCCTGTCCAGAGGCAATACACAATTACAACTATCCTAACCAATGACTAATTCGATTTGGGGAAAAAGTGACAGTCCTAATGTAGACACACAGACACACACACAAACAGACACACATAGACACACACACACACACAGACGCACACATGCAGACACACACACACACGCACAGACACACACAAACACACACATGTACACACAAACACACAAATAGACACACATAGACATACACGCACAGACATAGGCGCCTACGTAATTGAGCAGGCGAAGGGGGTGCTCTACCAGTATTGAACTTGGGGGAGCAAGCTTGTCTCTTTGCTCCCTCACTTTTTGATCATTGATATATCCCCCCCCCCAATATATAAATATTATCTACGTAATTTCAATCAAATTAATAATACGCAATGACACTTAATAACAAGTTTTTAAGTTTCCAAAGATTGCGAACCCCCCCCCCCCCCCCTGCCCC
>NC_140165.1:104683753-104717971 GCF_963971535.1 Notolepis coatsorum
AGTATAAAATTAAATAAAGTAAACAAGTGTAAACAAAGTGTTCAATATATATATATACAATATACAATACAGAGTAGAACAATTTATAACTGAGTTACAATATACAGTACAATGCAGAAATGGGATGAGGTACAACTAAGGTGCAATGAGGTATGAGTTGTAGTGCAAATCTCTTTACCAATAAATATAAAGTGTGTTAAAGTGTCTAAAGTGGGTAAAGTGGGTGCTACAGTGAGTTGTTTATTTAAAGTGAGTGTGTACGTGTGGATGTGTGTGCTGTGAGTGTATTTGATGGTTTGTTACATAGTGTTATTGTCATTGAGCATCCTGATGGCCTGGGGATAGAAACTCCTTCTGAGTCTCTCTGTACTGGCCATGAGACTCCGGTATCTCTTGCCTGACCGCAGCAGTTCAAAGAGGCAGTTGTTTTTGATTCTTCTCTTGGCCTTACTCCTGCAACGCTTGTTGTAAATGTCTTGGAGAGCTGAACGGGCCACTCTCTGTAGTCTGCTACGGTCTTGTACGGTGCTATTCCCAAACCAGGAGGTGATATTGCCAGTCAGGATGCTCTCTATTGTACATGAGTAGAAGTTCTTAAGGATCTTCTGACTCACTTTGAACTTCCTTAGGCGCCTAAGAATATAATAGAATAGAAATACTTTTATTATCCTGAGGGAAATTTGACACTGCAAATCGCTCAACATTAAACATTTAGACAGAGCAGGTCACAAATAAGAATAACAAAACAAATCAAATTGCCTAAGATAAGAGTAGAATAAAATAGAATAAAAATGGAATCAAATATACAGTAAATAATAATAAAATAATAAGGAAGTAGAGGCGTTGCAGTGCCTTCTTGACTACACTGTCAATGTGCGTGGTCCATGTCAAGTCCTCGGATATGTGGACTCCGAGGTCGGTGTGTGAATGGGTAATATGTAAGTAACAAATTGTAAAGCACTTTGGATAAAAGCGCTATATAAAAAAGCAGCCATTTACCATTTAAAACTGTTCACTCTCTCGACCAGTGCCGATGCTGAGGGGGCTATAGTCCCTGACCCCCGACCTCCTAAAGTCCACAATCATCTCTTTTGTTTTGCTGACGTTCAGGGAGAGGCAGTTCTCCTGACACCACCGCACCAGATCCTCTACCTCCTCCAGGTAGGCACTCTCATTGTTTGCAGAGATCAGGCCCACCACTAATGTGTCATCAGCTAATTTGATGATTGTGTTGTTCCGCTGTGCCACACAGTCATGTGTGTACAGCGAGTAGAGGAGGGGACTCAGAACACAGCCCTGGGGGGCCCCTATGTTGAGGGTGATGGATGAGGAGGTGCAGTTGCCTGCTCTCACCACCTGGGGTCTTCCCGTCAGGAAGTCCAAGACCCACTGGCAGAGGTCATAGTTCAAGCCCAGGTCCCTGAACTTGGCTATGAGTTTGGAGGGGACTATGGTATTGAATGCTGAGCTGTAGTCGATGAATATCAGTCTCACATAGTTCCCCTGCCTCTTGTCCAGGTGTGATGCTGCTGTGTGCAGCACATGGGCTATGGCGTCCTCCGTGGACCTGTTGGGGCGATATGCAAATTGCAGGGGGTCCAGGTTGATGGGGAGGGAGGAACAGATGTAGTCCTTCACAAGCTTCTCAAAGCACTTCATGGCTATGGAGGTGAGAGCTACAGGGCGATAGTCGTTGAGGCAAGCGGGGGCGTGGATTTTTTGGGTACAGGGATAATGGTGGACTTCTTCAGACAGGTGGGGATGACAGCCTGTTCTAAGGACAGGTTAAATATGTCAGTGAATACCGGGGCCAATTGGTCAGCACAGACTTTTAGGACGCGGCCGGGGATACCGTCCGCGACACTCTAACTTACCATCTTTAGATAATAAAGTACTCAACCTCTACTCTGCGTAGCACAGCGGAACAACAACACCATCATCAAATTTGCTGATGACACAGTAGTGGTGGGCCTGATCTCTGCCAACGACGAAAGGGCCTACCTGGAAGAGGTAGAGAACCTGTCACAGTGGTGTCAGGAGAACTGCCTCTCCCTGAACGTCAGCAAAACAAAAGAGATGATTGTGGACTTCAGGAGGTCGGGGGTCAAGGACTACAGCCCCCTCAGCATCGACGGGGCACCGGTTGATAGAGTGAACAGTTTCAAGTACCTCGGAGCCCACATATCCGAGGACTTGACATGGACCACACACATTGACAGTGTTGTGAAGAAGGCACGACAACGCCTCTACTTCCTCAGGCGCCTAAGGAAGTTCCAAGTCAGTCAGAAGATCCTTAGGAACTTCTACTCATGTACAATAGAGAGCATCCTGACCGGCAACATCACCTCCTGGTTTGGGAATAGCACTGCACAAGACCGTAGCAGACTACAAAGAGTGACACGTTCAGCCGAACGCACAATTGGAGGGGGGCTTCCCACCCTCCAGAACATTTACAACAAGCGGTGCAAGGGGAAGGCTAAGAGAATTATTAAGGACTCGAGCCACCCGAACAACTGCCTCTTTGAACTGCTGCGGTCAGGCAAGCGATACCGGAGTCTTAAGGCGAGCACAGAAAGACTCAGAAGAAGCTTCTATCCCCAGGCCATCAGGCTGCTAAACGAACAATAAACACTATGCAACAACCATCAAATGCACACAGCACACACACCCACACGCACACACTCACTCAAACAAACAACACACTGCAGCACCCACTCTCCACACTTTAGATCACACAAACACACTTTACACTTTATATTTATTGATAAAGGATTTGCACTACAACTCGTACACCTACTGTGAATTGTACCTAAATTGCACCTCGTCCCATTTCTGCCTTGCACTATATAGTATTGTATATTAGTACACTGCATAGTATTGTATATTGTATGGTAACTACGTCTATTCTGCATCGAACATTGTACATATGTCTAAACTGAACACTGTGACCTCATTTTTTTACTTCTAATTTTACTATGTTATTTTATTTCATACTTATCTTGTCTTGCACAGTCTCTGGAGCGTAACAGTAAGAAGCATTTTGTATAAAAGTATTCTGTACTTCTGTATGACAAATATTAAAGAAACTTGAACTTGAACTACTGTCTTTAACTATGAATGAATACAACACTAACTTACCATCTTTAGATAATAAAATACTCAACCTCTACTGTATTTAACTATGAATGAACACAACAGTCTAACTTACCATCCTTAGATAATAAAGTACTCAACCTCTACTGTCTTTAACTATGAAAGAATACAACACTTTAACTTATGATATTTATGATGGCAGAAGAGCAAACAGTTTTGCACACATTCATTTAGTTTGACAGTTATTGAGAGTAAATTAGTTTAAATATGGTCACCAGTGATAATCAGTGGGGACATTGAATCCGTACAGCACCATGAAATAATAAGGTAGCAGCCCCTATAAGACAAGGTATCTGAATCTGATCTGAGCAATACATCACACTTGAGCACTAAGGCTTGCAGTGTGAATGTAGCCTAATACTCCTTCCTGGAATACCCCCAGAAGACTACTGGAAAGCAGCTAATAAAAACAACAACAACAACAACAACAACAACAACAACAACAACAACAACAACAACAACAACAACAACAACAACAACAACAACAACAACAACAACAACAACAACAACAACAACAAAGAAGAAAGAGAAGGACAGGCGAAGCAGCCAGCGGGGCAGGCGTGGTCAACGGTGGGGCACAGTGGAGTAGCAAAGGTGACTGGGCTATATTTATATAATTCTATATTTTGTAATCGATACGTAGCCGGGGTGGGAAGGGGGGGGGGTGGTCAAAGGAATGCCCCTGATGAAAGGGTGTCCAAAATAGCCTCTGATTATCAAACAATGAAGCGTTAATGTGATTCATTACATGTTCCGCAGCAGGACTCTTCTCTTTTCGAGCGGGTTCCAATGTGAGAACATCCACTATCCCCCCGACACCAGCCAATAGGAGGCTGCACAGGGGAGACAATCATGACAATGGCTTTGCGCTATAGCTGTTTCTTGTTTTCCTTTACCCTATGCCCTCTCACTCACTCACTCACCCACTCACTCACTCACTCACTCACTCACTCACTCACTCACTCACTCACTCACTCACTCACTCACTCACTCACTCACTCACTCACTCACTCACTCACTCACTCACTCACTCACTCACTCACTCACTCACTCACTCACACACTCACTCACTCACTCACTCACTCACTATCTACACAGTATCTCTCTTTATCTCTTCTTCTGAATTGGTCCATCGTTACGGCACACACCCCCAACACACACACACACACACACACACACACACACACACACACACACACACACACACACACACACACACACACACACACACACACACACACACACACACACACACACACACACACACACACACACTCACATGCACACACCCTTCAAATCATCCCACTGTGTTCCCCACAGACAGAAGGGGACAGACAGAAGGGGACAAACAGAAGGGGACAGACAGACAGAAGGGGACAAACAGAAGGGGACAGACAGACAGAAGGGGACAGACAGACAGAAGGGGACAGACAGACAGAAGGGGACAGACAGACAGAAGGGGACAGACAGAAGGGGACAGACAGACAGAAGGGGACAGACAGACAGAAGGGGACAAACAGAAGGGGACAGACAGACAGAAGGGGACAGACAGAAGGGGACAGACAGACAGAAGGGGACAGACAGACAGAAGGGGACAGACAGACAGAAGGGGACAGACAGAAGGGGACAGACAGACAGAAGGGGACAGACAGACAGAAGGGGACAAACAGACAGAAGGGGACAGACAGACAGAAGGGGACAGACAGACAGAAGGGGACAGACAGAAGGGGACAGACAGACAGAAGGGGACAAACAGACAGAAGGGGACAGACAGACAGAAGGGGACAGACAGACAGAAGGGGACAAACAGAAGGGGACAGACAGACAGAAGGGGACAGACAGACAGCAGGGGACAGACAGACAGAAGGGGACAGACAGACAGAAGGGGACAGACAGACAGAAGGGGACAGACAGACAGAAGGGGACAGACAGACAGAAGGGGACAGACAGACAGAAGGGGACAGACAGACAGAAGGGGACAGACAGACAGACAGACAGAAGGGGACAGACAGACAGACAGAAGGGGACAGACAGACAGACAGAAGGGGACAGACAGACAGAAGGGGACAGACAGACAGACAGAAGGGGACAGACAGACAGAAGGGGACAGACAGACAGACAGAAGGGGACAGACAGACAGAATGGGACAGACAGACAGAAGGGGACAGACAGACAGACAGAAGGGGACAGACAGACAGAAGGGGACAGACAGACAGAAGGGGACAGACAGACAGACAGACAGAAGGGGACAGACAGACAGACAGAAGGGGACAGACAGACAGAAGGGGACAGACAGACAGAAGGGGACAGACAGAAGGGGACAGACAGACAGAAGGGGACAGAGAGAAGGGGACAGACAGACAGAAGGGGACCGACAGACAGACAGACAGACAGACAGACAGACAGACAGAATAGAAATACTTTTATTATCCTGAGGGAAATTTGACACTGCAAATCGCTCAACATTAAACATTTAGACAGAGCAGGTCACAAATAAGAATAACAAAACAAATCAAATTGCCTAAGATAAGAGTAGAATAAAATAGAATAAAAATGGAATCAAATATACAGTAAATAATAATAAAATAATAAGGAAGTAGAGGCGTTGCAGTGCCTTCTTGACTACACTGTCAATGTGCGTGGTCCATGTCAAGTCCTCGGATATGTGGACTCCGAGGTCGGTGTGTGAATGGGTAATATGTAAGTAACAAATTGTAAAGCACTTTGGATAAAAGCGCTATATAAAAAAGCAGCCATTTACCATTTAAAACTGTTCACTCTCTCGACCAGTGCCGATGCTGAGGGGGCTATAGTCCCTGACCCCCGACCTCCTAAAGTCCACAATCATCTCTTTTGTTTTGCTGACGTTCAGGGAGAGGCAGTTCTCCTGACACCACCGCACCAGATCCTCTACCTCCTCCAGGTAGGCACTCTCATTGTTTGCAGAGATCAGGCCCACCACTAATGTGTCATCAGCTAATTTGATGATTGTGTTGTTCCGCTGTGCCACACAGTCATGTGTGTACAGCGAGTAGAGGAGGGGACTCAGAACACAGCCCTGGGGGGCCCCTATGTTGAGGGTGATGGATGAGGAGGTGCAGTTGCCTGCTCTCACCACCTGGGGTCTTCCCGTCAGGAAGTCCAAGACCCACTGGCAGAGGTCATAGTTCAAGCCCAGGTCCCTGAACTTGGCTATGAGTTTGGAGGGGACTATGGTATTGAATGCTGAGCTGTAGTCGATGAATATCAGTCTCACATAGTTCCCCTGCCTCTTGTCCAGGTGTGATGCTGCTGTGTGCAGCACATGGGCTATGGCGTCCTCCGTGGACCTGTTGGGGCGATATGCAAATTGCAGGGGGTCCAGGTTGATGGGGAGGGAGGAACAGATGTAGTCCTTCACAAGCTTCTCAAAGCACTTCATGGCTATGGAGGTGAGAGCTACAGGGCGATAGTCGTTGAGGCAAGCGGGGGCGTGGATTTTTTGGGTACAGGGATAATGGTGGACTTCTTCAGACAGGTGGGGATGACAGCCTGTTCTAAGGACAGGTTAAATATGTCAGTGAATACCGGGGCCAATTGGTCAGCACAGACTTTTAGGACGCGGCCGGGGATACCGTCCGCGACACTCTAACTTACCATCTTTAGATAATAAAGTACTCAACCTCTACTCTGCGTAGCACAGCGGAACAACAACACCATCATCAAATTTGCTGATGACACAGTAGTGGTGGGCCTGATCTCTGCCAACGACGAAAGGGCCTACCTGGAAGAGGTAGAGAACCTGTCACAGTGGTGTCAGGAGAACTGCCTCTCCCTGAACGTCAGCAAAACAAAAGAGATGATTGTGGACTTCAGGAGGTCGGGGGTCAAGGACTACAGCCCCCTCAGCATCGACGGGGCACCGGTTGATAGAGTGAACAGTTTCAAGTACCTCGGAGCCCACATATCCGAGGACTTGACATGGACCACACACATTGACAGTGTTGTGAAGAAGGCACGACAACGCCTCTACTTCCTCAGGCGCCTAAGGAAGTTCCAAGTCAGTCAGAAGATCCTTAGGAACTTCTACTCATGTACAATAGAGAGCATCCTGACCGGCAACATCACCTCCTGGTTTGGGAATAGCACTGCACAAGACCGTAGCAGACTACAAAGAGTGACACGTTCAGCCGAACGCACAATTGGAGGGGGGCTTCCCACCCTCCAGAACATTTACAACAAGCGGTGCAAGGGGAAGGCTAAGAGAATTATTAAGGACTCGAGCCACCCGAACAACTGCCTCTTTGAACTGCTGCGGTCAGGCAAGCGATACCGGAGTCTTAAGGCGAGCACAGAAAGACTCAGAAGAAGCTTCTATCCCCAGGCCATCAGGCTGCTAAACGAACAATAAACACTATGCAACAACCATCAAATGCACACAGCACACACACCCACACGCACACACTCACTCAAACAAACAACACACTGCAGCACCCACTCTCCACACTTTAGATCACACAAACACACTTTACACTTTATATTTATTGATAAAGGATTTGCACTACAACTCGTACACCTACTGTGAATTGTACCTAAATTGCACCTCGTCCCATTTCTGCCTTGCACTATATAGTATTGTATATTAGTACACTGCATAGTATTGTATATTGTATGGTAACTACGTCTATTCTGCATCGAACATTGTACATATGTCTAAACTGAACACTGTGACCTCATTTTTTTACTTCTAATTTTACTATGTTATTTTATTTCATACTTATCTTGTCTTGCACAGTCTCTGGAGCGTAACAGTAAGAAGCATTTTGTATAAAAGTATTCTGTACTTCTGTATGACAAATATTAAAGAAACTTGAACTTGAACTACTGTCTTTAACTATGAATGAATACAACACTAACTTACCATCTTTAGATAATAAAATACTCAACCTCTACTGTATTTAACTATGAATGAACACAACAGTCTAACTTACCATCCTTAGATAATAAAGTACTCAACCTCTACTGTCTTTAACTATGAAAGAATACAACACTTTAACTTATGATATTTATGATGGCAGAAGAGCAAACAGTTTTGCACACATTCATTTAGTTTGACAGTTATTGAGAGTAAATTAGTTTAAATATGGTCACCAGTGATAATCAGTGGGGACATTGAATCCGTACAGCACCATGAAATAATAAGGTAGCAGCCCCTATAAGACAAGGTATCTGAATCTGATCTGAGCAATACATCACACTTGAGCACTAAGGCTTGCAGTGTGAATGTAGCCTAATACTCCTTCCTGGAATACCCCCAGAAGACTACTGGAAAGCAGCTAATAAAAACAACAACAACAACAACAACAACAACAACAACAACAACAACAACAACAACAACAACAACAACAACAACAACAACAACAACAACAACAACAACAACAACAACAACAACAACAACAACAACAACAAAGAAGAAAGAGAAGGACAGGCGAAGCAGCCAGCGGGGCAGGCGTGGTCAACGGTGGGGCACAGTGGAGTAGCAAAGGTGACTGGGCTATATTTATATAATTCTATATTTTGTAATCGATACGTAGCCGGGGTGGGAAGGGGGGGGGGTGGTCAAAGGAATGCCCCTGATGAAAGGGTGTCCAAAATAGCCTCTGATTATCAAACAATGAAGCGTTAATGTGATTCATTACATGTTCCGCAGCAGGACTCTTCTCTTTTCGAGCGGGTTCCAATGTGAGAACATCCACTATCCCCCCGACACCAGCCAATAGGAGGCTGCACAGGGGAGACAATCATGACAATGGCTTTGCGCTATAGCTGTTTCTTGTTTTCCTTTACCCTATGCCCTCTCACTCACTCACTCACACTCACTCACTCACTCACTCACTCACTCACTCACTCACTCACTCACTCACTCACTCACTCACTCACTCACTCACTCACTCACTCACTCACTCACTCACTCACTCACTCACTCACTCACTCACTCACTCACTCACTCACTCACACACTCACTCACTCACTCACTCACTCACTATCTACACAGTATCTCTCTTTATCTCTTCTTCTGAATTGGTCCATCGTTACGGCACACACCCCCAACACACACACACACACACACACACACACACACACACACACACACACACACACACACACACACACACACACACACACACACACACACACACACACACACACACACACACACACACACACACTCACATGCACACACCCTTCAAATCATCCCACTGTGTTCCCCACAGACAGAAGGGGACAGACAGAAGGGGACAAACAGAAGGGGACAGACAGACAGAAGGGGACAAACAGAAGGGGACAGACAGACAGAAGGGGACAGACAGACAGAAGGGGACAGACAGACAGAAGGGGACAGACAGACAGAAGGGGACAGACAGAAGGGGACAGACAGACAGAAGGGGACAGACAGACAGAAGGGGACAAACAGAAGGGGACAGACAGACAGAAGGGGACAGACAGAAGGGGACAGACAGACAGAAGGGGACAGACAGACAGAAGGGGACAGACAGACAGAAGGGGACAGACAGAAGGGGACAGACAGACAGAAGGGGACAGACAGACAGAAGGGGACAAACAGACAGAAGGGGACAGACAGACAGAAGGGGACAGACAGACAGAAGGGGACAGACAGAAGGGGACAGACAGACAGAAGGGGACAAACAGACAGAAGGGGACAGACAGACAGAAGGGGACAGACAGACAGAAGGGGACAAACAGAAGGGGACAGACAGACAGAAGGGGACAGACAGACAGCAGGGGACAGACAGACAGAAGGGGACAGACAGACAGAAGGGGACAGACAGACAGAAGGGGACAGACAGACAGAAGGGGACAGACAGACAGAAGGGGACAGACAGACAGAAGGGGACAGACAGACAGAAGGGGACAGACAGACAGACAGACAGAAGGGGACAGACAGACAGACAGAAGGGGACAGACAGACAGACAGAAGGGGACAGACAGACAGAAGGGGACAGACAGACAGACAGAAGGGGACAGACAGACAGAAGGGGACAGACAGACAGACAGAAGGGGACAGACAGACAGAATGGGACAGACAGACAGAAGGGGACAGACAGACAGACAGAAGGGGACAGACAGACAGAAGGGGACAGACAGACAGAAGGGGACAGACAGACAGACAGACAGAAGGGGACAGACAGACAGACAGAAGGGGACAGACAGACAGAAGGGGACAGACAGACAGAAGGGGACAGACAGAAGGGGACAGACAGACAGAAGGGGACAGAGAGAAGGGGACAGACAGACAGAAGGGGACAGACAGACAGACAGACAGACAGACAGACAGACAGACAGAAGGGGACAGACAGACAGAAGGGGACAGACAGACAGAAGGGGACAGACAGACAGAAGGGGACAGAGAGAAGGGGACAGACAGAAGGGGACAGACAGACAGAAGGGGACAGACAGACAGAAGGGGACAGACAGACAGAAGGGGACAGACAGAAGGGGACAGACAGAAGGGGACAGAGAGAAGGGGACAGACAGAAGGGGACAGACAGACAGAAGGGGACAGACAGAAGGGGACAGACAGAAGGGGACAGACAGACAGAAGGGGACAGACAGAAGGGGACAGACAGAAGGGGACAGACAGAAGGGGACAGACAGACAGAAGGGGACAGACAGACAGAAGGGGACAGACAGAATCAGGGCCAGTGGAATGGTGTCTCCGTCACAAACTAGCGCAGCCGGGCAACTGGCTTTGTTTTGAAACCCACTGCAGGTGTCACAGGGTCAAAGTCAAAGTCAGTCCAGAGACATTCTTTGTTTTCTTTTGGTTCCTCTCTCTCTCTCTCCTTTTTTAGTAACATAAATTAACATCACAGAACATTGTTTATTTTACAATGTAAACCATTACAGATTAGTAGTGACTCCACAATATGAAGATAATCCACAATATGAAGCATAAAAAAAAATAATAATCTAATTGCTACTTATCTTGTTATAATGATCTATATCCATGACTAACCATATAAAACGACGTCGTGGGCCATAATTTCAATACACATTTTGTAATCAGATTACTGTAATTCAGTTACAAGTAATCCATTACTTCCCAACTATGCAAATAAATAAAGTCTTCTCGACATCCGACTGTGGAAATGTTAAAATTGTGCACAACCATTATAGTTTCACGTTCAAAATGTTTCACAGCACACACACACACACACGCGCACGCACGCACGCACGCACGCACGCACGCACGCACGCACGCACGCACGCACGCACGCACGCACGCACGCACACACACACACACACAGAATACCAGGGGTGGAAGAAGTACAGTTCCTTTACTTAAGTACAAGTAGAAATACCCAGATAAATAAGTACTCTGGTCAAAGTAAAAGTCCTCCATTCAAATTCGACTTCAGTAAAAGTAGAGAAGTATTTGTTATTGAATTTACATACTCAAGTATGTATTCCAGTATTCTACATAACGTTTGTGTATTCCAGTGCTTAGGGAGCAGTCAAGCCTCGATCCATTGACATATGTGCTCTGTGAAAGTATATATCTTCATACATTTTAACCACGTTTTCTATGCAAAAAATATTTTTACTTCAAAGTAACTAGTAACCGATGGGTTCAGATAAATGTTGTACAAAGTACAACATTTCCTTTGAAATGTAGTGGAGTAAAAGTATAAAGTTCCCTAAAATGAAAGTAGCTCGAAATTGTACTTAAGTACAGTACTTGAGTAAAAATACTTAGTTACTTTCCACCACTGCCGAACACACACTTTGCCTTACCGGTGAGTGAGAGGCACAGGAGGCACCACGCGGCCACGAGCAGACCCTTCATCCCCGTGTTCACCGTCGTCCTCGTCTTCAATAGTCCACCGGAGACCACCACCATATGACACACTCGTCCCCGCTCCCCTGCCCAACCCAAGTGCTCCTACACCACCATCCGCCCCTGCTCACTTCAACCTTGACCCCCACCCTCCACACGGGAGGAGCCTGGATGGAGAGCCGGGGGAGGGGTGGTTCAGGGGTGTACAGGGGGGGTGGGGCTCACCCCCCAAAAAAAGATCTACAGCTCCCTACTCACACACCTCCGCGGGTCCAACACACTCCAGCGCACCTTCAGACACCGCACAGCTGGTTGGCCAAGCTATCAATGCCGACCGCTCGCGCCACAGTGTGAGTTCGCCCTCTCTCTCTCTCCGTTGTTTCCCCTCCTCCCTGTTTGACCCTCTTCCCCCTCTCTGTGGCTCTGACCGGATTGGCCGCGTGTGCCGGGAGTGACGGGTGTTTGGACTGGGAAGCCGTGCGGAGCCACACCTGTTGGTGCTCACCACACCGGGGAGGGGAGGGGGGGGGGGGGGGGGGGGGGGCTGCAGTGGGCTAGAGGGTTATGACAATGAGGATATTTTAAGGAGGGAGGGGTCGGCGTTCAGTAGTTGGGGGGGGGGGGAGTGTGTAAGGGGTGATGAGGGTGGGCGGAGTTAAAGCGGTTAACAGGAAATTGGGGGAAGCCCCCACGTGAGGTCTGGCAGCATGCGTGGTGCATGCCGGCATGTCAGAGACAGAGAGAGACAAAGAGAGAGAGAGAGAGAGCGAGAGAGAGAGAGAGAGATACATTCACACTCACTGACTCCTCTCCCCTCGTTCACCTTTTCCTGTCTGTCTGGCTGCTTGTCAGTCCATCTTCCTCTTCCTGTCTCTTTCACCTTTACAGACCATTTGACCTATCTCAATAGGTCAAAGGTAAATTTCATCCAATCTTTTTCAAGTCACGTCTTTTCAATGGGGATAAAAACATTTATATCTATCCATCTTATCTATCTATCCCTACCTAACATCCTTCCTATCTCTCTCTGTCTGTCTATCTCTACTTACCTCTCGATATCTACCTACTCATTGACCGATCTACCTACCTACCAAGCTAATTAACAGCCAGCCTACTTACCTATCTACCAAGCTAATTAAAAGCCTACCTACCGAGCTAATTAACAGCCTACCTACCTACCTACCCAGCTAATTAACAGCCTACATACTTACCTACCCAGCTAATTAACAGCCTACCTACCTACCTACCTACCTACCCAGCTAATTAACAGCCTACGTATCTACCGAGCTAATTACCAGCCTACCTACCTTCCTACCAAGCTAATTAAAAGCCTACTTACCTACCGAGCTAATTAACAGCATACCTACCTACCAAGAGAATTAATAGCCAACCTACCTACCGAGCAAATTAACAGCCTACTTACCTACCGAGCTAATTAACAGCATACCTACCTACCAAGATTATTAATAGCCAACCTACCTACCGAGCGAATGAACAGCCTACCTACCTAGCTACCGAGCTAATTAACAGCCTACCTACATACCTACCAAGAGGAGTCAGTGAGTGTGAATGTCTCTCTCTCTATCTCCTCTCTTAGGCCCTTCCATCCAGATCTCTCCCTCCCTGCTGCTCCAGTGTAGCCAGAGAGCAGCAACACAAACGCGCTGTAAATCTCAGCCAGGTTAGGAGCTGAGAGCCGGAGAGAACATCTCTAACCTGACCCCCTGCTGTGCCTAATATAAACCCCTCAGCCAGGAATGAACTGTGTGTGTGGGAGGGAGGGAGAGAGAAGCACACACTATAAATAAGATAAAACAGAGTTGTGAGTATTCCAGCTAGTTATATTATTGTTTAGCATATATGGGGGGGGGGGGGGGGGGGGGGGGGGGGGGCGTCTTGGATGGGAATGTGGTGGGGATTGATATGTGGGTTGTTTGGGGGACTGACTGTTCCGCAGGGGTTCACGTGCCTTTGAGCAACATTGTACTATTTTTTTTTTGTATTTTATCTTTTTATTATTTTTTAAACAAACACATAAACAAACATGACAACACACGATAAGATATACAAGCATTAGTTGACAGTGCACATCCAATGAAATAACCATTTAGTTAATTGTCTTATACAGGATATACCCCTAATACCTGTTATCTAAAAACCTATACACATATGCTCTAGCTCGTACCCCCCCCCCCCCCCCCCCCCCCATTGGATAATCCAACCATTATAACTTGTTCCTAACCATACACTACCATTATATGCTAGCTTTTATTCTCTCCATCACTTCTAACCACATTGTCATTTTGGATTCATTGAGACCCAAAATTCTTGCTGTAGATATTTCTTGATAAATCACATCGAGATATGTAAGAATCCAGACCTTCCGGCAAATTTTTTCCGGTTGAAACCATCGTGATGCTATCAGCTTTTTAGCCACTGTGATACCAGATAAAACCAATCTCTTTCGCTGTGGATGTTCTGCATATTCAAAAACATCATTCAGCAGTAATACAGAGGGGTGTACAGGTATATTCAGAATTAAGAGATTTGATAATTGCTGGGTCACTTCTTTCCAGAATATCTTAACTGGTGGGCAGTCCCAGTACATGTGCATAAATGTCCCCTCGTCCCCATTTGTACATAAGGAGCATTTGGAGTCTTGTTTAAGACCCATTCTGTTCAGTCTTATAGGAGTCAAGTATGTCCTATGGATATAGTTAAGATTGATTTGTTGATGGTCCGGGTTCCTTGATGCAAGTCGAACATTTGCCCAGGCTTCTTGCCACTCAAAGTCTATTTCCAGGTCTGGTATATCCCTCCTCCAAATAGAGTCTAGGTGGAGGGTTTCATACGAGGCCGTTAGTAATTGATGATAAAAATCTGATACAAAACCTCTCGATGTCTCTCTTTCATAGAAACATTTGTGGTATCTGTGGTGTGCAATTGGTATCGTTAATGGAACACTGTGAGCCGTCAAACATGCCAATAACTGCTCATAAAAATAATATGTGGACTTGGTGAGATTACATTTTTTGCGTATTTCATCGAAACTACAAAAACCCTGTTTGTTGAAAACGTCTCCTAATGAGTGTATGCCTTGCTTTTCCCATCTAGGGAATCTTATAGGTTGTTTTCCAATCAAGAGTGCATTGTTATTGAATAAGGGAGTATGATTATGCCATTTATGTGGGATAGAATCTTTTTTTTGTGTTTCACGCCATATCCGGATCGCATGAGTGATTATGCATTCGTTCGCATTGCTTAATTGATAATTTGGTGTATACTATGTCCTTCAGCCTATATGGAGCTACTATATTTTCTTCTAAATTTCTCCAGGATACTGATGCTTGGGGATCAAACCATGTTGTTAGTGGTCTTAAAGTGTACGCCTTAAAATAGTGGTAGAAATCTGGAAATGCCATACCACCGTCTGCTTTGTTTCTCTGTGCGGTGGATCTTTTTATACGTGGTGGTTTGTTATTCCAAATAAATTTGTATGTGGAGGAGTGTAATTCTTTCCAGTAACCCTTTGAAGGGGGTAACGGTAGCATTGAGCTGAAGAAGTTGATTCTAGGTAGGACGTCCATCTTAATTATTAATATCCGTGCCTGTACTGAGTTTTTAAGTTTTGACCACCTGACAAGGTCGTATTTGATTTTGTTTTGGATTTGTGCTTCACCGTTTGGCTTATGGTAGGAAATATTTCAACTCCCAACATCTAAAGTGTTTTACCATCGGTATCTTTTCTGGGAGGGTTATATTTCTTTTTGCAGGGGCGTTAAGTGGGAGGAAGGCCGACTTCGGCCAATTTATCCTAAATCCTGATAAATCTCCAAAGTCCTCAATCAACTTGAGAAGATGAGGCAATGCGGTGTTGGGGTTTTGCATGAACAGTATTACGTCGTCCGCATATAAACTAATTTTGTGTTGTGTGCCCTTGATTACGATTGGTTCTATGGATTGGGATTGTCTTATATATTGTGCTAAAGGCTCTAATGATAGATCGAATAGTCCGGGACTAAGAGGGCAACCCTGTCTGGAAGAACGTGATACCGGAAAGATTTCGGAGGTGATTGTGCCTGTTGTAATCATGGCCGATGGGTCTTTGTATAATACTTTAATCATATCAATGAATCCTTTTCCTAACCCCATCCTTTCTAATACTGCCCATAGATACGACCATTCCAACCTGTCAAAAGCTTTCATTGCATCCAGGGACAGCATCGCCTTAGGAGTGTTGTCTTCCTTGTTAGCATCTAGTACGTGTTATAATCGTCTTATGTTATCAGTGATCAAGCGGCCTCTTATGAAGCCAGTTTGGTCCGGATGAATTAAAGACGTCATATGCTTTTGTAGTCTGATGGCTAATACCTTAGAGTACAGTTTGATATCGGTTCCGAGGAGGCTTAAAGGTCTGTAACTACCGCACTCGGTGGGGTCTTTGTCTTTTTTAAGGAGGACTGTTATGAGTGCAATATTGTCATTCTTATGGAAGTTCCCCTCCTTGACTGAGTATAAAATCATATTTAGTAATAAGGGACCAATTATGTCCCAACAGGAGAGGTACATTTCTGGTGGGATACCGTCTCTTCCAGGAGCCCTACCACTTTGCATTTCAGATATGGCCTCCCTAAGTTCATCTAGTGTGATCGGTGTTTCTAACTGTTTAGCGTCATCCTCTGAAAGTTTAGGAAAGTTAATTTGATTAAGATATGTGTCCATTTTGTTTTGATCGAAGGTCGTTTCTGATTTGTATAAGTTGGAGTAGAATTCTTTGAATGTCGTGTTTATTTCTTTGGGTTCTGTAACAAGTCCTTGTTGTTCTCTAATGGTAGTTATATCTGCAAATTTTGCGTTGACTCTTAATCGCATAGCTAATAGGTGACTTGGTTTGGAACCTTGGGAGTACTGCTGTTGTCTTGTGCTACGTATTTGCATTTCAAATTGTTGTCTGTATATGGCGTTAATCTCTTTTTTTAGTATATTGACTTGATTTTCCAGTCGAACCGAGTTGTTGTATTGTAAAGAATTAAATAACGTTGAGTAAAGCGTTTCCAGTTAAGCCAGTTTTGAGCATCGATTCTCGCGTATTTGGGAGGAAAAGCTATCAGTGAAATCCTTGATCATTCCCTTTGCCGACATCCATAATATTCTGGGATCCTGCACCGAGTTCGCATTCATCCGTAGGAATACCGTAAGAGCTTCTTTGATTTGTGTAATGAATTCCTTGTTATTAAGCAGCATCGTGTTAAATCGCCATCTTGGGGCTCGGGATGATAGTATACCAAATGTTCCTTTTAGGAGTAAATAACAGTGATCTGATAATGCATTGGGTATCATTTCCACATCGTAGTTATCAAATAGTCTCGGGGATGTAAAAACGTAATCTATTCTGGATAATGTGTTATGTCTCGCAGATCGACAAGAGTACTTCCGGGTCGTGGGGTTGAGTGATCGCCATAAGTCATTTACACCTGTAATCTTCGACCAATTCTTTAATGCATTAGATGCATTTTTTTGTTCGCTGGAAAAGGAGGGGTTTGATTTGTCCATCCTTGGATTCCAAATGGCATTAAAATCCGCAACATTGTACTATTGTACTCATTTTATGCGCCTATTTTTTATGTCTGCACGTTTACGTAGCACTACTTTTATTGTCTTTTATACTTATTCTTATGTCTGCAATTTATGCATTGTTTTTTATTCTGTCAATTGTGCGCTGATTTTATGCCTATGTTCATTTCATACTAATTGCTGCGGGACACTCTGGACAGCGGGCCATGTGTGAAAAGTTATATATAAAGTTATATTATATTGTAAATATGTATGCATTGAAATGTCTGTAAAGTCTCGACGACATTGAAAATGAGGGTGACCTCAATTGTCTTTTCGAGAATAAATAAAGGTTTGAAATAGTAAGCATGTAGTATTTAGTTATTATTTTTTTCTTTCTTTTCTTTCATTTTTTTTTATCCACTTTTTCTCCCATCCCAATTTCGTATTGCCAATTCTCCCCTCCCCTGTCTTGAACGTTGCTAGACTATGTCGGTTGTAGTGAGGATAGAAGCCTTGCATCACGTGTCCCCTCCGGTACACGAGGAGGCAGCCTGTCGCATCTTTTCACCAGACAGCGCGGACTCTCAGTGGCGAGGAGTAACGCCTGGGAGGCTCACGCTGCCCCGATACTTCCTGTCTCTGCTGTGCAGGCGTCACCCAACCGACCTGTAGGAGTCGCTGTCCACAATGTCCAATCCCCACCCATCGACTTCCACCCGCTACCTCTGCCAATTGAGATAGTATGACGACTGGCCCAAGCCGCAGGCAATGCTGACACCGGGATTCGAGACCGGAGTCTCTTGCATTGTTGACGAGCGCAATCTCCGCTACGCCACCCAGCCGCCTCATATTTAGTTATTTTGTAATGGATGTCTATGTACTATTGAAATAACCATAGCTTGCTCAATCTGCAATTGATTTACAAACGGTTTGGTTTATTACAAACATTATTAACGTGACTATGATTTATATACATACTCATCCTGTTATAATCATAATGAAAATGAGTAATATCTTTCAATGTGTATTGATTTTTCTATTTTAAAGTTCTTAATGTACGCACTACCATGAGAAGACACTGCATCTCAATATGTGGAGTGAAACTGTGGAACAGTCTGAATGTGGTGCTAAAGCAATGTCCAAATATGAGACAATTCAAACTGATTTATAAGGAAATGATGTTCACGAGGTACAGGGATGATGAAGGGACTTGATATTCACGGGTGTTAACATTTTTATTTTATTACATTTTTATTTTATTTCTTTCATGTTTTACATATATAGTTTTTTTTTTGCATATATTTGTTTTGAAATGTTTTAAATTAGTACACTCATTTGAGTAGTGGAAAAGGGGTAAGATTAAATAAGTGTATACTTCTTCCTACTCCTTTTCGAACATGTAAATTGAGTTATGTTTTGCTTTTGTTTAGTTATTTATTTAGTTTGAGTTATGTTTTGATTTTGTTTAGTCATTTATTTTGTTTGTATTCATTTACATCTTCGAAATAAAGATTTCAAATAAAAAAAATCAAATCATTGGTGAGCCTATATAGGGGTAAAACATTCTGAATAATATGTGATATGTGATATGTGATATCACTTTTGCTTAAAGAAACACCACCAAAACCATAAAGCCCATAATAACATACACCCCGGAAGTATAAACTGTCTCGTACAAAGTCATTTGGTTTTAGAGTTATTTAGAGTTAACATGTGTGATGTCATTATGATGTATATTATTCTAGGAGGTAATAAATGTCTCAGTGGATTGATGAAAAAAATAAATATCAAGCCCCTAGCGAGTGATTGACAATTCATAGAAAGAACTACAAATACATTATATATAATAAAAGAAAAAAAATTGATATATATACTGAATGATTTTCAAAGACGTGGATATATATATATATATATATATGTAGAAGGGTGGATTATCCCTGCTTGTGGGAGTAGTAGTACACAGACCTATAAGTACCCCCGTCTTTGGCCCGGAACATCGTTCTGGAGGGCTTGCAGCTGGAGTGGATGGGGCCCAGGATTTACTAACCTGGGGACTGGTACTCTGGTCTCCCTCGCCTTCCAAGGCGGTCAGCAGTAGCTCCCCACACACCTTCACTTCCCCCAGTACTTCCGACAGCCCTCCCACACCCCGTGACTGTCAGTTCAATAGTATTATTGGGCTTCCCTTTAAGCAGTACCCTTCCTTGACCACCTGTATAGACCCTTCAAATGCTATTCTGTAAATGGGGTGTAAGGGTTAAATTATTATGCCGTCACAATATTTACCCAGGGTTAGAATAGCATGAATTATTATTGGGCAGCCAATGCTAGAGCTCTGACCTATTGGCAGAGGGGACTCTCGGGTGAGACACCATCTAATAATTCCCCCCTGTGGCTAAACATTGAAGCGACAGCAGTAAAAGGCTCCTCTCTCTGTACTTTACTTTTTTCTAAAACAGAATCCCCTCAAAAGCTAATTGGTGACAATTTTATCTTAAGGAACTCACTTAGGATTTTGAATCAGATAAGAGGTGTTCACAAGCCACCAAATGTCTGTATGTATACCCCTATATGTCATAACCACTCCTTTTTGCCATCTCGGACAGATGGGGCATTTGCTGTCTGGAGGGACAAGGGACTCACGACCCTTGGAGACTTGTACATAGACAAACAGTTTGCATCATTTGACCAACTGAAAACAAAATTTAACATTCCTAACTCCCACTTTTTTTCGATATCTCCAAATCAGACACTATGTCAAAGAAAAAATTCCACATTTTGAAACCATGCCAGAGAATTGCCCATTCTATGATCTCCTGAAGCTTCCTCCAGACTCCAGACACCTGATATCTCGCTTTATGTCCCTGTTTTCCACCTCTGTGTCCACTGACCATCTGAGAGATGCCTGGTCCACTGAGTTGAATCTAGAGGTGTCTGAGAACATATGGAATGAAGGTTTGACTAGAATCCAAACTTGCTCGATCAATGCTACAGTAGGTACAAATTGATTCAATTTAAAGTCATCCATAGACTCTACTATTCAAAGACCAAACTACACAGAATTTATCCATCTCTTTCTCCATTATGTGACAGGTGTAAAGTTGCAGAGGGCTCTTTAACACATCTCTTTTGGCTCTGTCCTCATTTACAAAAATTCTGGGGTGAAATATTCCAGTGGTTTTCCAGGGTCTATGGAAAGGACATTCCCCCTGATCCAGAGTTGGCACTCTTTGGGTGTTCAGAGACTGCCTTAAGGTACACGAGGGAGGAACAACAGACACTAATGCTCGGCATGGTAGCTGCAAAAAAAATGATTCTAACCGATTGGAAATCACCTACACCCCCGTGTTTCCAGAAATGGCTCAATGAAATGATCACAATCATACAGATGGAGAGGATCCGCTATTACAGATCCAAAGAGCACAACAGGTTTTCGGACATATGGAGCCCATTCATTGACTATCTGAAGGACAAATAACTGCACTCTGCAGAGACTCACCCCTGTATATCATGTTTGACCTGCACCTTGTAACACCTGGCTATACAACACACTTTAATGCTTTGAGTTAAGTCACACTGTTATTTTATTTTCCTGTCTGGCAGTCCTTTTTGTTTTTTTTTTGTTTTGTTATGTCTGTTTATTTTTGTTCTGTCTCCTCCTTTTTGTTTGTCTGTTCTTGTCTAGTAAACTGAGAAATAAAGTATTTAAAAAAAAAAGAATAGCAAATGGAACTTGGAAGAAACAGACACACACAATGATCCCGATAATGTCTACTTTATATAGAAGCCTGGGCATGTTATCCATTACACTGTCATTTATTAATACATGGCACCGAGTGCTCTTGCTATTATAATGTAGGGGAAGCTCTTCCCACCATAGGCACCGAGTGCTCAATACATTAAAAACACCCCGCTTGTACTAGGGGAACCCAGGCATAAAATAGAGACACATTGGGAGTTCAAAGAACCAAATAATCCATTAATCAAATAACCAAATAACAAAATAAAACCAAGTAAATGTGGGCCCACGTTACCAAAAGAAAACCTAACCTAAGCCGGCTTAAATTGTTCGGGGTACCCCTTAGACACTGGTTGTTAGCGTTCACTTGAATGGACGTTGCTGTTGATACACGTGGTACCGTTAGTACTTAGCCAAGATGGCGGACCCACTCTTGTCACCGCTCGTCCAGGTGACAAGATGGCGTCGGCGATCCGCGAGCACAGCCAGCAGGCTGGGCGGACAGCATAGGCAGTGGTAGCTGGAGGAGCGTGCTGTATGGCGTCCTCTGCTGGTGGGAAGAGGCGACCTCTGTACCGTCTGGGAAACGTCCACCGCTGCTGTTGCTGGCTTGCTTCTGTCGCGCAAGCTAATACTGTTGCTACCCTAAACACAGCTAAGCTTTGGGTCTAGATGCACCCTCCTGCTATCGGTTACACTGCTAACGCAACGTGGCTGGCTATACCACCGGTCTCTTCAGCGCCGCGCGCCCGGTAGTCTACTCAAGTCAGACGGAGCCGCTAGCAGCATACTAATACACCGCACACAGTAACTACTATAACCCGCTAACGTTAGACGCTAGTCTCGTTAACTCTAGACGTTAGTCATTCCGTTCGGTTTCTCTTACTCACACACTATCGCTGATACTTCTAGGATAACCCGTCACTAGCAAGTACTTCTCATCACCCGCTGCTCTTTCCAACGGGGCTCTCCTTCATTAACTTCTTCAACGGGGCTATTCCAAAGCACACGCCCGCTGTGGCTGCGACTGATCACGGCCAAGTCCAACGCCGAAGAGAGCTTCCTGCTCCCTTTGCCTCCAGGTAACTCCCTCTTCCTCGTTGCTTGCTTCTTTCCACTGCTCCACCTGCCACCACTGCCACTCCGCCCCCTGCTGGCAGCCTCCACTGGTCCCACTCAAGGACCGCTCCAGAAAGGGAAAAAGGGCTCAATGTTATTGTTAGTAATCCATACTGCAGCCGGAGAAGAGTAGCACCTCACCTCGTCGTTAGACTGGGCGAGCTATCCAAAGGAACACTGTTAGGCTATCCAAAGGAACACTGTTAATCACACGTTATACACACACAGGGAAAGTAACAGTTAGTTAGCACTACTGAATACTCAGTAGAATATTCAGGCTGCTACATATATATTTATTTTTTCTTCATAATTTCACTGAGCCGTGTTTATTAGGCTATTTTCTGGAATGCTATACATCATAATGACATCACATGTCTTATCTCTTTAAGTCAATAACTCTCTAAACAAATCTTATAGTTTATAGTTTTGGGATATGTGTGTGTGTGTGTTATAAATAGCAGGGCTGACAGGTGACGAGGCCCGGGCTGCTGTTCTCAAGGCATGAGAACAACATTGTGACAACAGATGGAGCTTTTGATATCCCTGCTTAGATCTTTATTTAAAAAACACAATAAAGGCACAACAAGCTTTACTGGGCAGGTGTGTGACTGGCAGTGTGTGCGTGTGTGTGTGTGTGTTGGAGGCACAGGTCTCATCTATAATGGGAATTCCACCGCCTATTGGTGCAGCTGGTGAACTGAGCTGGTGAGCTATTCTACACTTCAACATGAGAATAGCTCCCATACAGACAGACACACACACACACACACACACACACACACACACACACACACACACACACACACACACACACACACACACACACACACACACACACACACACACACACACACACACACACACACACACACACACACACACACACACACACCATGTATACACGCACACACACACCACAGCCCAAAATACATAGAGGATTACCATGGATACAGAAATAGAGCATACACCATGCGCCAACACATTGACACAGGCAAATGAAAGGCATATAGTACATCTAGCTCATAATAGCATCTGGTTTGTCCCTGTGTTTATATGTCCATGCCACACAAGTATCTAAGTAACCTAGTCTTTACTAGTGTCCAAGTAACCTAGAGTATTTTACTAGTGTCCGTGTAACTTAAGTATTTACTAGTATATAAGTAACCTAGAGTTTTTACTAGTATATAAGTAACCTAGATTATTTACTAGTATATAAGTAACCTAGTCTTTACTAGTATCCTAAAAACAGTCTTTTGTCAGAGTAACTTAGATTATTTACTAGTATATAAGTAACCTAGTCTTTACTAGTATCCTAAAAACAGTCTTTACTAGTGTCAGAGTAACCTAGATTATTTACTAGTATATAAGTAACCTAGTCTTTACTAGTATCCTAAAAACAGTCTTTACTAGTGTCAGAGTAACCTAGATTATTTACTAGTATCCAAGTAACCTGGAGTTTTTTACTAGTATCCAAGTAACCTATAGTTCTACTAGTATCTAAGTAACCTGGATTCGTTACTAGTATCCAGGTAACCTAGTTTTTACAAGTATAAGTACCGTACTTTTCGCACTATAAGCCGCACCTGACTATAAGCCGCAGCAGCTAAATTGAATGATGTGTACATATATAAGCCGCACTGGACTATAAGCCGCAGGTGTTTTAATGTTTAATTACCATATGTAATTAGCATTGGGACACAATACTGTCGGACAAATAACAAGCATTAACTCATTTACAAGTTGTATTAAGTTTAGCAAATAAGGGAACAGATAAATAACATTTCAATGCAGTCAAAAAAGCAATATTTAGATGTTTACATTTTCGAGTTTGGTCACGTCGAGTCACATATAAGCCGCACCGTTATATAAGCCGCAGGGTCGAAAAATGGGGAAAAAAGCCGCGGCTTATAGTGCGAAAAGTACGGTAACCTAGTCTTTACTAGTATTCAAGTAACCTAGTCTTAATTTGTATCCAAGTAACAGTCTTTACTAGTATCCAAGTAACCTAGATTATTTACTAGTATCCAAGTAATCTAGTCTTTACTAGTATCCAAGTAACTTAGTCTTTACAAGTATCCATGTAACCTAGTTTATTATTATATAAATAACATAGTCCTTACTACGTAACCTAGAGTATTTACTAGCATCCAACTAACCTATATTGATTTACTAGTATCCAATTAACCTAAAGAACAGTCTTTAGTATCCATGTAACCCAGTCTTTACTAGTGTAACCTAGTATTTACTAGTATATAAGTAACCTAGTCTTTACTAGTATATAAGTAACCTAGTCTTTACTAGTATAAAGTAACCTAGTCTTTACTAGTATATAAGTAACCTAGTCTTTACTAGTATATAAGTAACCTCAAGTCTCTACTAGTATATAAGTAACCTAGACTTTACTAGTATCCAATTAACCTAAATTGATTATTTACTAATATCCAAGTAACCTAGATTATTTACTAGTATATAATGTAACCTAGTCATTACTAGTATATATGTAACCTAGTCTTTACTAGTATCCAAGTAACCTCATATTTACTATTTACTAGTGTAGCAGGGTGGATTATCCCTGCTTCGTGGGAACGGTGATGTGCGGTCAATAGGTAGCGAGACACAGTAGCACTCTGGCCAGCTGCACCTCCGTAGCGTCAACTGGAGGCTGGCAGTGGGGATGGAAGAGGTACTCTGGTCTTCCTCCCTCTCTCTGGAGCAGTCAGCAGTACTCCCCAACACACCCTCACTCTCCACAGTTGCCCCTTTTGCCCTCCCACACCCAATGACCGGGTAGCGAAATAACTTGGTTCCCCCCGCAAGCAGTACCCTCCCTTAGTGACACCAGAACCCTTACAATGGAAATGGAAAAGGTAGAATAGCAAGGGGTTACGATTACATATATTACCCGTATCAAAGGGTTAGGGTTAGAAATAATGAAAGACACAGACACAGTGCTCCCGTTCTGGATGACTGTATTGTAACTTAGCCTAGTTACAACAATGCTACGTCTGGTGATTACTGCACCATGGGTATCCATACAATAATTACTGGCATGAATCAATGGCATGAATCAATGACATGAGTCAATTATAATATTACACCCAGGCACCAAGTGCTCTCAGGTACCCAGACTAAACGCTGCCCACGTCTGGGCGGAACACAGTATTTACCTTCTCTAAGGAATTACACTCTTACTGTCCCCAGTTGAGAATATGGGGAAGGAAGGGGGGAGCATAGGGAAGAGAATAAAGGGATTCACAGAACGGGAATTATTTAGGAAATACACGCAGTCTATACCGGCACTGTAACTAAGTATAACACGAGCAATACTACTGTGATCCTTAGCCGCACGCTACCTATATCGCTCACTGTAACTAGGTATAACTCGACTGTTAGTGCCTGGCTCTGCACTTATTGTTCATATCATACCACTGGTACTGCTAGGATATCGTATCCACTAGCCAGTACTTCCTATCACCCGTTGTCCTCTCCCGGGGCACTCCGGCATAAACGTCAGCAACGGGGCTATCCAGAGCTCCCGTTAGCTGTGTCCTCTCGTTGTCAAGTTCACGGCCGAAGAGGCCGACTTCCGCTGGGCTCCTCCCTTTATCATCTCTCAGCTCTCTCTCCGCCTGCTACTGCCCCCTGCTGGTCCCGCCTGCCAGTCACAAGTGAAGACGCATTTGTAGAATATGAATCAGTACTGTCATTTATAATCCGTATTCCAATGCTCCTCGGAAGGGGACGTTTGTGTCATTGCTCGTGTGAATCAATGACACTAGTTAGAATGTCTTTGTGTATAAAAGGGATATAAAACACAGTCAGCAGTTCTCAATAATATACCATATTTTCCAGACTGCTACACTAGTATCCAAGTACTACTAGTATCCAAGTAACCTAGTATTTACTAGTATACATGTAACCTAGAATATTTATTGGCAAGCAGCAAAGCATCAGTAGTACAGTTTCCTTCCTTCAGACATACCTTAACTAGCTCACTGTCAGTGGCATGGCTGACTTACACCATGATTTAACGCGAAACACCAGCGCCCCTTTGTAACTACCACATTTTGATAACGCTAGTGCACTCTATAAATAGTATACTTTAAATACATCTAGGACACACTTGTAGCCTGTCTATCAACACTATTGTGAAAATATGGGAGACGCATATTGAACTAAAAAACAAACAAGTTGTTTGTTTTAGCCCTCTGTAGTGCACTTTAGCTAGGACTAGCATGGACAGCAACGATACACACATTTCTGTTATCAGATTCCAAAATGTTTTTAATTCCAAGGTCACGATTCAATTGTTCATCTGTTAAAGAGATTATGATGTTCAGGTTGTGATTGGAGCTTTAGACTTCCAATATAAATTATTTCATGAAAAGAAAAAAAAAGCATCAATACCAAAGATTATAAACATGTTTGATGTCTTGATATATATGTGTGACCCACCAGGGAAGATGCAGTTTTACATTTGGATACACAGCATTGAGTCAACACATTTCTTCACATTTTCAAATTCTGTATTGAGATTTTCACACCCCTACGTACACCAAACCAAAAGCAGTTAGAAAATAAAAGCTACAGCACATTGGAAACAGATAAAGAGTATAGAACAGTACATGGTAGTACAGGATAGTACATGATAGTACAGGATAGTACATGATAGTACAGGATAGTACATGATAGTACAGGATAGTACATGATAGTACAGGATAGTACATGATAGTACATGATAGTACAGGATAGTACATGATAGTACAGGATAGTACATGATAGTACAGGATAGTACAGGATAGTACATGATAGTACAGGACAGTACAGGATAGTACAGGATAGTACATAACAGTACAGGATAGTACATGATAGTACATGACAGTACAGAACAGTACAGGATAGTACACGATAGTACAGGATAGCTTGAGATGGATCAATCGTCCACATATATAAACACGTGCCAAAGGACTTTGTGAGGTGCTGGTACTGATGGTAAGATTCAAACTACAAGCTCCATTAACCACATTCACATGGCGGCCATTTTGCTCTTATGATGTGCTCAGGTTGGGATTCCCTTGCTTGGATGGGAACATAATATTGGAATGGTGGAGGAGAGGGCGGGGTGGGGCAGCAGCCAGCAGGGACGGAGGATTTCCTTGGGTGGGAAAAGATGGAATGGAATCCCAACCTGGGCACGAAGAAGAAAGGCGGCCGTGTGAATGTGGTCAATATAGAGAACCATATATGAAGCTATTGTCGAGTTTCTACTGTTCATAGATATCCCTACCAACGATAGGAGAGTGGCCTTCCGTGTTCTTTCTACCTGTGGTATTCCCATGTGATTGACGGATTGATAGTCTAGACACTATTATCACTTTTCAAAGAGTTTTCAGATTACAATCAATGCCCGTCAAGGGAGTTGTAAATGAGCCCAGACTAGAAACATATGTACGGTTGCAGTAATTTGTACGGCATCAAATGTATTTTTTCTTGCACCTGTATCCTATTAAAATAAATAGAATTAGGAGCGGGCAGTGTACAAATCAGTATAAGCGACAAAAGTGTGATGTTGTGGGAGAATCTCATCGGAAAACTTAAAAGAACACGCCACCATTTTGAGAAATTAGCTTATCGTCTTCTCCAGAGAGAGACAAGAAGATAGATACCAGTTTCCTCTCTGTGCATTCAGTAGAAAGCTATCTGGCTATATGTTAGCCTAGCTTAGCACAATGAATGGAAGCAGACATGTACGGGTAGCCTTCGGGAGAGGTGTTGGTTGGAAAATGCGTAGGCTACCTGTACATGTCCGCTTCCGTTCATTGTGCTAAGCTAGGCTAACATGCAGCCAGATAGCTTTCTACTGAACGCACAGAGGAAACTGGTATCTATCTTCTTGTCTCTCTCTGGAGAAGACAGTAAGCTAATTTCCCAAAATGTTGGCGTGTTCCTTAAAATTAAATAACGTACTAATCGACCGCAGGAAAAAAGGTACATAATGTAGGTTATGTTATAGCCATAGGTAATATATTTACATATTGTATCGGCAAAAGTCCAAAACAAACGTTGTTGAACCAACAATCATTTGCAGCCGCGGGCGAATTCTCTCACCACTATCTAACTATGATTATAGTTGGAGTTGAGGTTAGTTTAAGCGAGATCAGGCAGGCTGGAGCAGTGTTGTAGTCGAGTCACTAAATCTCGAGTCCGAGTCGAGTCTCGAGTCCCCAGTGTTAGAGTCCTAGTCCAAGTCTGAGTCACCAAAGAAGAGCCAGAGTCGAGTCCCCATTACCCTAGTCCGAGTCCAAGTCATCAAGGTTGAGTTCACTCCCCTCCGGCAGTCAAAGAGCTGACATACAAATAAAAAAAGGTCTACATTAAACATAAAAGACAAAGCACACAATTCGGGGCGTCTCTTTAGGCATCTTAAGTACTGAACATGAGGGTATCGACGTGAATGTGGGTGGAACACACGTGTCTGCCCTTGCACGAAATGAAATACTGTACTGGTATTAATATAGCCATCAACATCTTATGCCAAATGAGTAGGGCCTATTACAAAAATGAAAAGAAAACAACTATTCATCAATTAACAAGTCCTCGTCTGCACCTTCAGAGTCCAAATGCAGTGAATCCTCAAGTCCAAGTCCGAGTCATCAGTGCTCAAGTCCGAGTCGAGTCACGAGTCCTGAAAATGTGTCCAGGACTCGGACTTGAGCACTACAACACTGGGCTGAAAACACCCCTCATCGTTGGGACTGCTGGCTGTTTTGCTGCATCGGCACAACACCTTAGCCAACACGGTCTGGTAATCCGCAACCGTGGAAACGAGAGAGCTGCAGCTTTTCCTGTTTCCCAAGTGACCTTAAAACAGGATGGCTTAGGGGTACCAGACAAGAGATTCCACCTGTGAGCTGGTGACTGAAGGGTGGCCTGGTATTACATCTACGGTGCCCATCTCTGCCTAGGTGCCCTTGAGCAAGGCACTGGACCCCTAAACTGCTACAGGGGCACTGTACTGTGGTCTGTGCTCTGACCTCTATGAAGAAATGCATATTTGTGGCTGACTATGTGTATGTGTAACTAGGGGGGGACATGCAAAAAGGGAAATATGAATTGCCTTGTGAAATGATGGGCACCAATGTTCAGTATAAAAGCCATCAAAACAGAATGCTGATCACCAAGTACATCGCAAGGCAATAGAACAATGATGGGCGACTCCAGAAAAAGATAAATCCCAATGCAAAAAATCGTTAACATTATTTTCATCAAATTACCAAAGAACCCATGTTTAATATTATTATTACAGTAGACCCCGAGGTATTTACAAGTAAACACAGAGGATAATTTTGGTAGTTCAACAGTGGGGCTGGAGATGGGGAGTGGAGGAGGGAGGAGGGGGGGACCGGCCCGCCAGGTCAGGGATACTTGAAGGGGTCGGTGGGCGTGTGGTTGAAGCTGGCATTGGTGAAGATGGCGAGGGTTCCCACTGTGGTGAACACCACAAAGATCCAGAGGAACATCCTGTCCACCACCATCGCCACGTACTGCCAGTCCTCCTTCAGCTGGAAGCCCGAAGGGGGGGGGGGGGGGGGGGGCGGGGGGGGAGGGGGGAGCAGGAGAGAGAGGGGGATATGGGGGTAGGGGTGGTGGAGGAAGAGAGAGAGGGGGGGAGAAAGGGACAGAGAGAGAGAGGGAGGGGGTGAGCAGAAGGAACAGAATAAAGGAGGGAGGGATGGAGGGAGACAGGGAGGCATAGAAAGGGAAGGACAAAGGAGGTAAAGGGAGAAAAGGGAAACAAAGTGAAAAGTGAGAGAGGCAATACAGGAAGTAGAACAGACGGACATGCTAAGACTTGAGTGCTCTGAAGTTCCTAAAAATTACAAAAACCTGTTGAGTTGTAAATGGTTTTGATACTTTCTGTACTGGCAACATAAAATGTTTTTTTTTATCCACCTTTTCTCCCATTTTCTATATTTTTTCTCCCATCCCAATTTCGTGTCATCCAATTCAATCCTCCCCTGTCACAAACGCTGTTTCTTGCCTCCCACAAGCCGGCTGCAATGTGGACTAAGTCATACATAGCACAAGTCCCCTCCGGTACTTGAGGTAACAGCAGTCGCATCTTTTCACCTGCGCAGCTCAATCTCTCAGTGGCGAGGAGTAACGCGTGGGAGGCTCACGCTGCCCCCGACACTTCCTGATTCTACTGCGCAGGCGCACCAACCGACCTGTAGGAGTCGCTGTCCACAACGCCCGATCCCCACCCATCAGTTTCTCACCCCCTAATACGGCCAATGTGTATTAGTATGAACGACCAGCTAAACTGAAAGCAATGTGGAGCGCTGGGCTCGAACAGGCAAGCCCAGCGTCTCCGTCATTCGTGGCGAACGCCTTGCCCACTACGCCACGTAGCCGCCCTGGCAACATAAAATGTTAGCGATATTTTGCAATTGAGGCATTTTGAGCTTTGAAGGCTCTGTGAGTACATTTCAATTACAAGTGGACAACCATGCCTCCAAGTTGCAACAGAAAATTTACTTCCTATACAGAAACAGAACCAGCTTTCCTTTGAAGAGAGTTGTCAAAGCAGTTTGGGTGGTTGGACTATAGACCTGTTTGCTGTTTACAACAAACATACCATGTTTGTAATATTCAACGGGGCTCTATGGAGAAACCATGACACTCCTCTGACTAAAAGTAGTTTCAAATGAAAACAGCTGGATGTCATTTAGCCAAATCAGCATGGATGTGAGTGTGATCTTTCACCTTTTACATATCTAGCTTTGGCATCGATTGATTGTTTAGATCGCTAGCATGGCTAACAAATGCAAATATATTGTAGTCTGCCCCGTTGTTCTGACCAGGATTACGTTCCTTTTGCCCACTTGATGCGTGCGCACACAGAGTCTGACCGTCGTATACAGCAAACAGGTCTATGGTGATGTAATTTATATGCGGCATCAAACCTTAAATCGCTGGACTCTGCCCTCAGATTCATCACTAATGACAGATACAACACTCATCACTGTGTCCTTTATGAGAAGGTTGGTTGACCCTCTCTGATGGAGAGGCGCAACAAACACTGGTACTTTTTTGTGCTTATTTCTGTATGTGCACTCGACGTAAACCTCAGTTGCCTTTAGAGTTTAAGGGTTTGAAATGAAATGAAGGGGCCACATAAACAGAAAGCGAGCGAGTCAACCGGGACTTACAGCCACGTAGTCCTTCTCAGCCTGTAGGGCCTCTGCAATGTACGTGATGGCATTGATGGCCGACTTCAGCTCCTGCGGTAAGGTCACATAGGTACTAGGACCATCAATATACTTCCTCAAGTCTGTGACCATGCCTTCTGGGTGGTACCTGCACAAACACATGCACATATTTTATATTTACCCAAGTGTCATTTAGCTGACGCTTTTATCCAAAGCGACTTTACAAGTTCTGTACAACAAGTCAGCAGGAAGGGTACAACTCTGGCAGCTAAGGGTAAGTGGTATTATTTTTCAAACATAGTAGTATAGACACATTAGATTACTTAGTAGCTAAATACATAATAGTGGTCGGAGGAGGCTGTGGAAAGATAGCGTTGAATGAAAAAAAAATTATAATAAAAAAAACGTAATTAACCAGACTAATCACATTAAGATTTCCTACACACACACACACACACAGAGAGAAACAGAAACACACACGCTCTGGCAGAAGGTGTGAGCAGACCTAGCTCTCCTGGGTAATTAAAAGCTGTGAAATAACAGTGTTGATGAGCCAGTTCTCTCTCTCTCTCTCTGGAATGGTTAACCCTTTCACTGCGGCAACACAGAAGGTTAACCTTTTCACTGCCACATGACAGAGGGTTAACCCTTTAACCGTATGTAGTGAAAGGGCTAAAGGTTCAGGACAGACACGTGGCAGCCATTGTATTTTTTTTTTTACCTTTAGGCATTTCCCAGCTGAGGAAGAGCGAGAGTTTGTTGTGGGAACCTAGCATCATGTGTAGATTAAAATAATAAAAGTCTCTCTCTCTGCCTCCCCCTTTACAAGATATTTGTATTTTATTTTACGAGTCTTGATGAAGGGGCAGGACATGATAAGCATCTTCTTCCCTGCCCCTTCTCCAACACATCCATTGTTCTGTTGTGTTCTGATGGAGATTGTTTGATTTATGTATTATCTTTGGTGTTTTATCTTTTACCGTTTCAATGGTATCTGTTGAACTGTTGTGAACGATTCATCTCTTGAATGCTCTTATGCTGACGTCATATCTGTCAATCACAATCAGTAGAGGATGATTAACACAGCTGGTGCTAATAAAGGGATCATTGCTGGCTCACTTGTGAGATTCAGTCAGTGTCATGTGAACTACAATGCAAGTGTGTGGCGTCTTTTATTCCTCCGTAGTATTAGTCCAAGGCTATCTAGACCTTTGCTGGTAATGGCTTCTGCGCCAACAGTATCTTTTAATGTGGATGTTGGAGACAAAGAAAGAAAGAAAGAAAGAAAGAAAGAAAGAAAGAAAGAAAGAAAGAAAGAAAGAAAGAAAGAAAGAAAGAAAGAAAGAAAGAAAGAAAGAAAGAAAGAAAGAAAGAAAGAAAGAAAGAAAGAGGCTCTGACCTCAGTGAGAAGTCACAAAGCATGGTAAACAAAGTACCTCAACGGTACACACAGAGAGGGGGTAGAGAGAGAGAACGAGAAAACAGAGAGAGAGTAACCGAAAACCCGTGCCGAACCGTGACTTCAAACCGAGGTAAGTTACGTACCGAACCGTGGTTATTGTGTACCGTTACACCCCTAATATATAATATATAAACTAAAAGGAGAAAAACCTTCAAAGGAAAGAAGGGACCGCACACTCCACAGGACTCGTTTTTGCTTATTTATTGTTTGCACAACGCGTTTCGCTGTCGCTTCCTCAGGTGCTATGCAGCAGGTGTCATCAATGATCATCATTATGTATAGCATGCTCCACCCCACATCGTAATACATCAAGCCCATTGGCTACTCAATTATCACATTTAATTTGATGATTTTGCAGGATGTAATGCATACAACTCTTAGTATAAAAATGATGCATAGAGACCACATATATACATACTCATTTTTGAAAATTATATAATACAAAATGAGAGAAGTGACAAATCTTAACATATCAAGCCCATTGGCTACTCAATTATCACATTAAATTTTATCATTTTGTAGGATACATATCACTTTTATGTATAGAAATGCCTAGATACCACATACATACACAGACTCATTTTTGAAAATTATATATAATAAAGCAATATGAGAGAAGTGACAAATACCTAGGTCATTAGACCTGATAAATAGTTTAAAACAGACTTAAAACCACACCCATATAGGTTACACAGAACGGATAGTGGTTACAAAAATGGATTCAGCTCGAGGGATTCATTTAGACCATGGGGTTCCACAGAATTCAAAGTAAAAATCCAGTACGCTTCCCTTTGTAAGAGAAGCTTTACTATATTACCGCCCCTCGGTGGTAGGGTGACTTTTTCGATTCCAATGAACCTTAGAGAGGCTGTGGAACCATGATCTCTCTCCTTATAGTGTCTCGCAATGGCATAATCCATATTGTTGTTCCTAATGGCTGCCTTGTGTTCTGCTATTCGCACCTTCAAATTTCGTTTTGTTTGTCCAACATAGACCTTACCACAAGGGCATTTCAGCATGTATATCACATGAGTGGTGTTGCAATTAATAAGGTCCCTTATTTTATATTCCTGCCCAGACTGTGGGTGGTAGAAAACTTTTGTTTTCATAGTGTTTGAACAATGGGTACATCGACCAC
>NC_140165.1:104718171-104735671 GCF_963971535.1 Notolepis coatsorum
ATCCAAATACAGAGAGGGAGAGAGAGAGAGAGAGAGAGGAGAGAGAGGAGAGGAGAGAGAGAGAGGAGAGGAGAGAGAGAGAGGAGAGAGAGAGGAGAGAGAGAGAGAGAGAGAGAGAGAGAGAGAGAGAGAGAGAGGGAGAGAGAGAGAGAGAGAGAGAGAGAGAGAGAGAGAGACGGACAGACAAGACAGGTGGACAGGTAGACCGGTGGACATCCTTTCCAAAACCACCCGCTTCAAAGACAGCTTCTTCCCCACCGCCATTCGGACCCTGAACTCCCTTGGCCCCCCTCTCCCCCTTCCGCCCCCACACTAACCAAGCTCCTGACAGATGGACTAGATCTTCTGTGTGTTTATGTTGTGCTATGTTGTGCTGTGCTGTATTTATGTATTTATTGTGTCATGTTGTACTGTATTATGTATCCACCCTGGCCTGTACCGAACAAGAATACCACCAACCTGGTTGCATGGCAATAAAGGAAACTTGAACTTGAACTTGATATGAATCCCTACTATGCTATCTAATAGTTGTCCATAGATAATGATAATCCATAATATAAATAAATGTACTCCATACTGTTCTAAAATCCATATTTAATGGTTCAGGAAACCTCAAAACTGAATCTAGGGATCAACTTCAGCCGACTTTTCTGCGTTTGTGTCAAGGAGTGCTCATGCTAGTGCACTAAACACAGGTGCTTACTTGTTGATGAGGACGATGTCAGGAAGCCAGACTTTCATAGCCGGGATACGAATCACATTGATCCCATCATAGTCCTTAGGTTCCCATGTAAACCGATGGTCTGTCCACTCCTGTCAGAATGTAGTCACAAAGGTCAGTGTGTGTGTCCATGCCGGTGTGTATGTGTGTGTCCGTGCCTCTCTGTGTGTGTTTATGTTTGTGAGTTAGGGCTGTCCTCGACTTAAAGGTCCCTCCACTCAAATGCTTTTTTCTACAGTTAACTCCTCTTGGAGGCACGATTTTGACTACAAGACTACAGATTGTTATTTCTGCAGAACTTGTCACCCGAGTGCCCATAGTGCTTGTCTGTACTTCCTCAAAGTTCTGAGCCGCCTGTGTGACGCAACTAGTCCTGTGAATGCTAACTGCTAACATGAAATGCTAACATGAAATGCTAACTGCTAACATGAAATGCTAACTGCTAACATGAAATGCTAACATGAATGCTAACTGCTAACATGAAATGCTAACTGCTAACATGAAATGCTAACATGAAATGCTAACATCTAATGATCTATGCACAAAAGCTGTATTTCCCCCCGAGCAAATCTTAGTTATAACAAACATTGTGTAAGCTAAGAAGCGTTGTGTTTGGGTGAAACCAATTGTTGGCGAACAATTTAGGTGGAAAAATGGAAAGTTAACAGAGAATTGCATTCTTAATGAGGCCAAAGGTGTAGGGATGCCGCTATTGCCCTTTTCAGTAGTTTACTGAACACTGGTGGGAGAACCATACCAGACAGATTGTTATTTAATATACAACATTGATAAAAACATGTGTGGAGGAGATCTTTAAGAAATTCTTTATTCGACAAATAGTCATGGGACTTTGCAGACGAGTCGATTTAATCAACACATCTGTAAAATTGTGTTTCCCACAAGCAATCACACAGAAATACTGTATTAAATTGAGTGCTTACTAGAGATGTGCTTATCATAAAATTAACCCATTCAGCGTGGAAGAAAGAATAAAAAACAATTAATTGACTAACAAAGTCGACTAAGACCAAACCAACCGATTAACCGATCATTGACTAGGCCTAAAAAAATAATGGTTTGTTTCCGGTTGCCGACCGACCCTGCCGATTTAGGTGCGACCCAATATATTTTATGAATTAAAAAAAAAAAAAAATAAAAAAATTGTATCCGTTTTATTTTCTTTTTTTAATAAAGTTTCATAGAAATCTTAGTCAAACCTTTACTATTATGGATATTAAACATGCTGGCAGAGTACATGCATCCATGTTGTTGTGAACATTTTAATTAAATAAAGAAATTCCCTATTCATAGTCGCCGTGGGAAAGAATAAAATAAAAAATAAAATAAAATAAATGCCCTACCTACCCATGGCCTTAACTGACAACCAACAGGAAACAAACAATATTTTTTGTTATGCCCTAAGAGGGGGCAGCCATATTGTGCATATTTGTTTTCTTGTGTTCATGTGTATGTGTGTATGTACTCAAGTACCTCACAAAAGGAAATACTCAAAAACTCAGAAAAAGGAGGGATTAAACAACAGCTGGTTGTGACCAAGCAATCTGATTGGCCGAGAGCCGAGTATCCTTTGCCACGACCTTCGCTTAGCAACGCATGTAAAGAGCTACAATTAAGTTAACTCTTCATCGAAACTTGATATCTCTGCGTTTCATTCACAACGTGAAATCAGATATTGTTTAAACACTATTCTATAGAAGCAGCAGTAGAACACTTGATGTAAGATCACGGCTGTGATGCTCAAGTCAATCTATTGCTTCGATTAATAAAGAAGAAAAAAGCTCCATTAGAGTGAGAGAAACAGAGAGACAGGAGGGGAAACTTTCCAATTAGAAACGTAACCTGTTGGGCGTTTCATCTATTTATTTCACAGTCTCTCGCCACAGTGATCAGTTAACGCTGGGGATGATATCCATGTGCATTTTTCCATGCATAAAATCAATCCATTTGCATGATTTTTCATTTCACATAAACTGCGTATTGTAATTCCAAGTGTGTTTCTTTCCGACTGGGGTGAGTATTTGTGTGGAGCGAGCGTTGCTGTGGCATTGAGTCAGAGTACTACTATTACAGAGAGAGAAGGCTCTTATGTTAATGAAATGTAGAACAATTATAACTAGTAAACTAGGAAGTAATAAACATACTGTTCAGACATGGGGAGTCTGTATAGAAGCAAAGGAGAGACACACATAAGTCACTTACCAGGTTCATGACAACGATGGTGCTCATCTCTTCATTTTTCATATTCTAAAGAGGAAAGAAGATATAGGATTAATTAAAGCGTCTGTGTAAATGTTATTATCTGTTAGTTATTGTTATAATTATCAGCAGTATCTGATAATAATAATCGGAGAAACAGTTGATTGTCTTAAAGGTGGAATCTGTAGACCGCCAAACAATGAGCGACCTCTATGCAAAAGACAAGAAGTGTAATATCAAGCCTGGCTCTTTTGCCTAGCCTTTGTGTGGTGTTCGTGTTTTTGTTACTCACCCAATGTTAACATTATTGGGATTTGAATACAATAAAGCCATAGCAATTAATGTAAAAACACTTAACAGATGTTAACTTTATTTAAATGGTAAATGGCTGCATATATATAGCGCTTTTATCCAAAGCGCTTTACAATTTGTTCCTAAAAATCTTTCCCCATTCACTCACACACCGATGGCGGAGGCAACCATGCGAGGTGCCAACCTGCTCATCGGGAGCAATTAGGGGTTAAGTGTCTTGCTTAACTCATTCAGCGCCAGTCACGATGATAGTCGGGTTAACTCGCCATCGCTTGAGTGCCAGACCAGAGTATAGTCGGGTTTTAATCGTTATTTCTTTTATTAGCGATATCCATTCATTTTCATCCATCCAGCCTGATGTTATCGTTGGGAATAGGTCTGAGCTCGCAAAAGGGCAAATACCACCGCCTACGCCTTCCAGTTGGTATTGCACCCCATTGGGAATGGTCTAGTTTCTTTTCTGGGACGATTCAAGCCGTGCAGGCAGGGTTTAAATACTCAGGCGAGGTAATCTGTTTCAACGATACATCTGCGAGGCTTCTCCCCCCCCCCCCCCCCCCCCCCCTCAATATGCAATGCTGTTGAACGTGGCACGGACCTCCGTGCCCAGTACTTCAAATGGCGATGAGATAATTGGATTATTTCTTTTGCATTACATCAGATACAAGGTAAGAACACTACCGTAATTTTCGCACTATAAGCCGTACCTGAATATAAGCCGCAGCAGCTAAATTGAATGTGTACATATATAAGTGTTAAGTGTTTTAATGTTTATTTTTATTTTTTATAAATGTTTTTACTTTCCATTTTTCATACATAGAACAAGACATCACAATACAATAACATTGACAATAACAATAATAATAACAGTGACAACCAATGTTCCATCTGAAATCGGTCGCGATTTTATTTTTATTTTTTTTATACTTTTTTTTTTTATTCAACAAACATGACCATGTTCACGTCTTAAACTCATACTGAGGCTTTAGTTTTGGTTTAGTTTTAAATTGCATATCATCATTCATTTATTTATTGTCACACAGAGCAGAAGAATTTAGCAAAAAAAAACAATAGTATCCAGCATCAGAACGGCAGACCAGCCACACTCTCAGACCTAAACGCATTTCCTTTGATTTAATTATACATCAAATAATTTATGTCAAGGATTGCAATGCCTCGCTTGAATGAAGTTAACTTTTCACCTGGATAACGTCAACATTCAGGGTGAATGTAATATGAGAAATTGGGATAAAAAAAAAATATATATATATATATTATTTTTTTTTATTTTTTTTTTTTTGATCGGATCGGGAAAGATCGGTATCGGCAGATACTCAAAATCACATGATCTGGATCGGATCGGGAGCAAAAAAATGTGATCGGGACATCCCTAACCATCCCTAACCCTGTTGCGTGTGACGTTACCAAGAGAAGCCCCGCTTTCAGTGCTTTGTGGGCAGCGCTACTGCACGCTCACACAGACACACACAACAGATGAGGAAGTGGACAGATCCGACCAGCATCGCTGGCTCCTCACAATGCAAACGCGAAAATGTACATTACAGATGAACTGCAGAGAAAACTTCCAATTTATCATCCCGGTCGAGACTAATTGGAAGCGGAGTGCAACGCGTGCAAAGCTTGACCATATGTTTATGTGTCTAATAAAGGTGCTGGCGATCTCAAAGCTCACATGGACACAGCAAAATAATTACAAACAAAGCAGTGCGAGGCGAGAGTTTGATGGCAAAGTTGACCGAATTGATTGAAGAATGCAGCTATACAGAGAGAGAAAGAAAATAATTTAAAACTATGCCTCAAAATGATGTTTTGGTTTGATAAGATGCTTATGATACAATCATTCTAAGGATTATGTGTGTAATAAATTAGTTTAGTACACTAATTGCAACAAATCTGAAACTGCATAGTGCACTTTTAAATTAGTATCTTTGTGAGGTTACTGTTTTATAATTTACATTACATTGAAAAGATAAAGATATATTTTTTAAAGCTGGATTTTCTAATACAGAAGAGGTATTATTTAGAACATTACATAATATTTTTCTTGTTATTTATTTTGTCCAGTAAGACTTGAAAATATATATTATTTTGTCATAGGTTGATTTAGTTATTTTCTTGCGATTACTTTAGGCATAATACAGCATGTTGAGTAACTTTGGTTATATAGAGATATTATTTTGTTATATAAAATAATATAAACAATAATTTTATATCCATACAGAGGAGGTATACTTTAAATATATTATAATGATAAGGCATCTTTGAGTAAACTTTGATTAAGTATCTTGAGGCTGAAGGCAGAGTGTCCTCTTTAAAAAAAATCACAATATGGTCACCCTTGAAGTCGCATTATAATTCACTTAATAAAATAATGACGAGTCAGCCTCCTAAAAAGACAAAAGTTAGTGACACGACTCACACCGCCGCCGCCAACCCAGCCAAAGTAAGGACTATGCTCTGTATCGTCAATCAATGGTCAAATAAATATTTGATTAAGGAATATAATATGCCTTTTTGTATTATTTCTCTGTGTATCAGCAAAATGTATATATTTTTATGTTAGACATTAAGTGAAATTAAGATTCTCAGATTTTTTACAAACCGCCGCATATCAACTAACCGGTTAATCGGCAGGTGACGTATGTTGCTCAGTAGTTGCTGATGTCTGCTCAGGAGGTTTGAGTGTTTGCTCAGACCAAAAAATAATTAGAGGGAACATTGGAGACAACTACAATAATAACAGCACAAGAGACAGGCAAACAAGAAAGTAAAATAATAAAAATAAAATGTAAAATAAATGTGGCTCTTATGTGTGTGCATTACCTATGTGTGCTATATATGTGTGTTCTACCTACCCATGTGTGCGTGTGCATTACCTATGTGCATGTTTTATGTGTGATTGTTTGATATGTGTCATAATCACAGCACGGGCATACTTCACTCCCCCTCCTTTTCCCCTCACGTCCTCCACACGCTCCTCTTCATCCCCCTCTCCATCCACTACACACTCCTCCTCATCCTCTCCTTCTCCATCCACCCTTCCCTTTACCCTCATACGCCCAGCTGCACTCCATCCCCCTAATTCACACACGGTCAGGCACCTCACTCTCCACAGCTGCACTCAATCCTCCCCTGATGGGGGTAGAGCTGCCGCGGTATTGCTGTTTTCCTTACCGCACACATTTGCAAAATATTTCCTACCGCCGCGGTATTACCGCACACACACACAAAAAAAAAGTTTGAATGCATTTTTTTTGTAGTCTACTCTTTATATAGCATATAGCCTGCCTCTAGTCTAAATGTCTATCTTTAGAGGATGACTTTGCAGCATGGATATTGTTTGGGATTCGGCATGCACGCATTCGTTATCAAAAGTGAAACACGGATTCGAAGTCTCCCCTCGGTGTCGCGCCCGCCGGTTACCCCCCCGACCCTTTCTTCTTATTATTATTATAACGTTACTACTTATGATTACAAAGGTATTCGATTTGTGGCATTAACGTTAGTATAGTTACAGGTTCGTATTTACCGGACCACATAGCAAGGCAAGCGTTACTCAATTAATATCTAAGTTCCTTTCTTTGCTCAGAGCGTGCCGAGTTGTACCCATTCTGCGGTCTGTTAATAAAGTTTTCAATCAGACAAGTGTATAGAACGAAGGGCTTTTATTATAACATTTCGTTGCAGTATAATCATTATGCCTCGTTCCCTGAGGAGCGACGGCGTCGGTAATCCACTCCGGTCTCCGGTGGGAGCTAACGTACTATTAGCCGTGTTGTGATGGCTGAGATTCAGGAAGTAAACGCACTGCAAGATGCTCCAAGCATGTGACGCGTATCTCTTCTGACCAATCAGTGGTCTGCAGTGTTTCATGTGACTTTTCTGGTACCCAATAGGGTCGCTTGGAATCTCGACAGAGAAGTAGGGTATATCTGCAGAGCCGCAAGCCCAACGAGAGCGTAATAATAATGATAATATAATAAAAAACAGCGGTGATGCCGGTATTCAGCCCAACGCTGCGGTGGGCATGATGTAACAGCGATACCGCGGTAATACCGATACCGCGGCAGCTCTAGATGGGGGGACTACTTCTACTCCTCGACGCTGACCAGAAGCTGTCGTGGTATTAATGACCACTACCCAGGTACGACGTCTCTGCCTAAAGCTCTGCTGGATTCCAACCTTGTATTTGCCTACTCTAACCTGTTCTCTCATGTGCCCCAAAGGACCGCCGTCCCTGCCTGGACGTCTCCTGTCCCCGAAGAGGAACACTTGTTCTCCCGCTGCAGCCCAGCAGCTTCCAAGACAAGCACAAGGACCGATTGCTCGCTCGCTGCCGCCACGGCAGCCACAAGACAGAACATAACCCCGTTCTATTCCCCCCAATTCCTGTGTTGCTCATTTGACAATTAAACACCCTTGAAACCGCTCCTATCTCCTCTCGTGTATTCAGCAATTGGGCTGTGCTCCAGACCCCAGTTCTCACAATATGCCTGTGTAAATTACGCTTGCATGTTGCATGTGTGTGAGTGATGTGTGTTCTAGGGCTGTCCTCGACTAAGGATTTGGATGGTCGACTAGGATTGGCCAAAATTTGCCGTTAGTCGACTATTGGTCGACTTAAAAAAAAATATATATATATATATATATATATAATATTTGTAATTTAAAAAAAAAATTATCATTCCATTTGGGCTGTGGGGGGTGCTTAATGTCTGAAGGAGTCGACTGAAGGCTTCTTGTCCTCTGCAAAAGCATGCAATTGGTCCACTGATGGATACATCTTGATATTTGTCTAGTCTAGTGTGTTCATTAGATGGGTGAAATCCTCTTTCAGTGCCTCTGTGCCTGTTTTCGTAGGCAGTTAGCCTCTGGTATGCATGCCATTAGCGTTAGCCACGCTTCTAGGCCTCTTTTCTTTTGGAAAGAATGATACATTTTTTTTTAATTATATTCGACTAAGAGGTTGGCCAGTCGACTACGGCTCCTTTCGACCGATTAGTCGACTAATCGATTAATAGGGGTCAGCCCTAGTGTGTTCTATGTGTGTGCATGCGTATATGTGTGGTGTGAGCGTGTGTATGTGTGCATGTATATGTAAGCACATTTACATTAATTACGGTTCCCTCTGCAACAATACCAGCACAATCAGACAAAAACAAGGCAGCATTGGTCTATAGGGAGGTTATGGGTAATGGGGAAATCCGGCGAGTACAGTGGTGGATAGCGCAGGTCCAATATGTGATAGATATGGGTCCCATATTTCATAAAATGTGTCCAACTTGGAGTGCAGCATGCACGTGATATATTCACAGGGAATGCATTCCATTATGATATTGTTGATGGGACCTCTTCCTTGATCCAGAACAACAGAATGTTCTTCCTAGCAGCAAATCAACAGATTGAACAGTCTCTTATGTTTGAAATTGGCAATATGAATATCTGGGAGGCCTAGTAAGAGGCAGAGGGGATCCAGTTCGATGGGGGTCTGAAATATGTCAGGCCTAGTAAGAGGCAGAGGGGATCCAGTTCGATGGGGGTCTGAAATATGTCAGATAGTTCCCCAAGATGTCGAACCAATAGCTCTGAAGCTTTACACAGGTCCAAAAGCAGTGGACGTGGTTTCCAGTCTCTATCTTGCATTTAAAGCAGAGTGGGGATGTATTGGGATCCATTTTACTCTTAAGGGCAGGGGTAATATGAATGCGGTGCAAGATTCTAACTTGGATAGCCTTGGTGCGGTTGCAAAAAGAGATTTTTTTTGCGTAGGTCCATGCATCCTGCCAGTCTACATCCCTGATCTCTATGTAAAAATATCCTACTTTCACCTCCGCAACATCGCAAAAATCCGTCACTGCCTCTCCCCCCCCGCTGCTGAATCCCTCATTCACGCCTTCATCTCCTCCCGCCTGGACTACTGCAACTCCCTCCTCACTGGTATCACCTCCCGCACCCTCCATAACCTGCAAATGGTCCAAAATTCAGCCGCCCGCCTCCTCACTAACACCCGGTCCCGCGAACACATCACTCATGTCCTCCACTCCCTCCACTGGCTCCCGATCAAACACAGCATTAACTTTAAAACACTACTCCTCACCTTCAAAGCCCTCCACAGCCTGGCCCCCCCCTACCTGACTGATCTCCTTCTCCCCTACCGCCCCACCCGTTCCCTCCGGTCCTCCTCCACTGCCTCCCTCACTGTCCCGACATCCAAGCTTAAAAACTTCGGAGATCGGGCCTTCTCTCGCACTGCACCCCGACTCTGGAACTCCCTCCCCCAGTCCATCAGAGACTCCCCTACACTCTCCATCTTCAAAGCTCGCCTCAAAACCCACCTGTTCTCCCTTGCCTTCAACCCCCCCCACCCCTAAAACCCCCCCTCCCCTCCAACCTGATTGATGTCTGGCTCCAGTCTTTTTTTTTTTGTGTATCAGGCTGTCTCCCCTGTTCCCCCCATGGTCTCATGTTCCTTTTGTTTTTGTTTCTTTGTTGTTTTTGTTTTTGTTTCTTTGCTTTCGTTTCTTTGTTTGTACTCCTGCTCCCGACTACTGTCAGCGACTTCGGGTTATTGAGAAGCGCTATATAAATTAAATGAATTATTATTATTATTATTATTATTATTATTATTATTATTATTATTATTATTATTATTATTATTATTATTATTATTATTATGTCAAAGTCTTTTTCCCAGGACTGTTTAGTAACAAGGGAAGATAAAGATGAATGAAGGTTTAGAGTACTATAGAAGATAGATATTTGTTTTTTAGGGATCTGTAAGGAGAGGGCTTTCTCCACCTGCGAGGTGGAACTGTTAGTTAACAGTGAGGTGTCCTTGGTGATAAACTGCCTAATTTGTAAGTATCTAAAAAATTCCGTTTTCAATAGGCCATACCGCTGCTGCAGACAAATTAGGGTCTGGCCATCGAACAAGTGGCCAAGATCAATTATGCCCTGCTTATGCCAGGTCTTGAAGCCGCCGCCAATTTGGTCTGGCTTAAAGTCAGGATTGCCTACAATCGGGGTAAGAGGAGAGGTCAGCTTAGCTCGGCCCTCCACCTTACGGACAGTCTTCCAGGCCTTGACGAAGCATAGTGTGATGGGGTTAGAGCATATTTTCCTAACAGACTTAAAGTCTTTGATAAATAGTAGGTTCCACAGGGGGGACTTAGATTGCGAGGATTCAATGTCTAGCCAGATTGATAGCGGGTCTGTTGGTAATGTCTAATATTAGGTAGGTCTAGACCCCCATCTTCACTATCCATCTGTAATTTGACCATTTTCAGACGCGGTTTCTTCCCATTGCAAATTAATGAGCTTAGCCAGCCTTCTAGCACCTTGATAACCTTGTTTGTCAGCAGCACTGGAATCATTTGGAGAGGGTATAATAGTCTGGGGAGTACGTTCATTTTGACGAGGGCTATCCTACCCAGCCAGGAGATTGGTAAAGCGGCCCATCTAACTAAGTCTGCCCTTATGGTGTCTAAAAAGGGGGGAAAGTTGGCCTTAAACAATGTATCATAGGTGGGTGTCACAAATATTCCTAGGTAAACAAAGCCGGAGGGCGACCAGCGAAATGGGAAGGGCTCGGGCAGGATCGGAATGGATTTAAGTGTCCCAAGTGGCATTGCTTCGGATTTGGAAACATTTATTTTGTACCCCGAGAAGGTTCCAAATGTGGAGATAATGCGGGTTAGGCATGGGATGGAAGAGTCAGGTTTAGATATAAAGATCAGTACGTTTAAAGGTTTGTAAAGCTATTTTTGAAAACTACAAGGGTGAATAACACTGTTTTGTTTTGTTTTTTTTCTTTTAGAATACTGTTTTGGAATCTACATTTTAGTATTTTTTTGTAAAGCTACATTTTGAAAAACTACAAGGATGAATAATACTGTTTTGCTTGCTTTTTTTTTCTTTTCTTTAGATACTGTTTTGGAGTCTAAATGTTTGTATTTTTTGGTAAGAATATAGGACAGGCACATATAAGCACTATGCTTCAGTCTGTACCTTTTCAGTCACTGTAAATAATCAAATATTGATAAATGATGATGTATATTGTACTGTGTGTGATGATGATTGAAAAAATAAACTACTACTACTACGTCGTCCACGTAAAGAGTGATTTTGTGTTCCCTCTCACCCACTCTAATACCTGAGATCTCGGCTGACTGCCTTATGGCCTGAGCGAGTGGTTCTATGGCCATGTCAAATAGTAACCCCTTGGGGGTTCCCCCGTTGTAGAGTAAAGTTGTTAGACCTAAGCCCGTTAGTCAGGACCGCCGCCATCCGTGAGTTGTAAAGAACCTTGACCCAGTCAATAAAAGTGTTTCCTAGGCCAAATTCAGCGAGGGTTAGAAACAAATACGGCCATTCTACACGGTCGAATGCCTTCTCCGCGTCGAGAGACAGAACCACCGCGGGGTGGTCTGTCTCACGAGTCATTTGGATGATATTAAGGAGCCGTCTCATGTTGTCGGTAGAGTTCCTACCCTTAATAAAACCAGTCTGATCTTCGTTAATAATAAAAGGGAGTACTTTTTCTAGGTGCATGGACAGGATCTTGGAGAGTAATTTTTGGTCAGAATTAAGTAGGGCTATAGGCCTATAGGAGGCGCACTTTTCAGGGCATTTACCCTTTTTAAGGAGAAGGCAAATATTAGCCTCCCGTAGGGACTGGGGTAATATCCCAACCTCAGAGGAGTGATTAAGCATTGCCAGCAGGGGATCCAAGAGAATATGACAGAATTCCTTATAGAATTCGCATCCGAAACCGTCCGGGCCCGGAGCCTTACCAGATGACATACCCTTAAGGGCGCACAGAGCTTCTTCCTTCGTAATTGGGGCGTTAAGGAGCAAGTTCTGATCTTTCGATACCTTAGGGAGGTGCAAGTCAGCGAAAAAAGCTTGCATGTCAGAGAGAGCACCATCGGGTCGTTCAGTCCTATAGAGTTGGGCATAGAAAGAGGCAAACTCTTTATTAATAGTTTTGGTGTCAAAGGACCTGACCCCGTTGGAGTCCGAGATTGAGGCTATTACTTGGGTGTCAGCCCTTTTTTTCCCCAAGTTAGCTAGGCACCTACCAGGCTTGTCACTGTGTTCGTACATTCTCTGTCTGGCAAATTTAAGAGAGTATTCGGCGTCCTGGATCAGAAGAGTGTTTAACGCGGTTCTGGTGGCCGTAAGCTCTATAAGCACAGCCAGGGCTGGGTTTGAAACATGTTGATTCTCAAGGTCGGCTAGTTTGGATTCAAGAAGTTTGCATTGTTCATTTTTCTTGCGTTTCTTGGATCATACGTAAGACATAATCAGTCCGCGAGAAAATACCTTGGATGTTTCCCAGAGCAGAGACGGGTTATCCGTAGAATGCAAGTTAATTGAGTAGAACATTTTAAATTCCGATTCGAAATAAGAGACAAACATATCATCCTTGAGGAGGTATGGGTTGAGACGCCAACGCCTCGACAGTGCCCTCTCTTCTGACAGGGAGTAGACCAGATATATAGGGCCGTGATCTGATAAAACAATACTTCCGATTGTGCAGGACGATACTAGAAAGAGCTTAGAGCAGTGGTCACCAACCTTTTTAAGCCCAAGATCACTTTTTTTTTGGTGAAGGCAAGATCTACCTATTGAAGCGTTGAGAGAAAAAGACAGCCAAGATTGTACTTTAAACTAAATTACTTTTATTTGCCTGTATTCTAATTACATGCAATGTCAAAGTAGAACTGTAATATGTACTCTCAGTCAGTGCTAAGTGCAGCATCACTCTTCACATCAAAACATAAGTAGAACTGTAACATGTACTCTCAGTCAGTGCTAAGTGCAGCATCACTCTTCACATCAAAACACAAGTAGAACTGTAATATGTACTCTCAGTCAGTGCTAACTGCAGCATCACTCTTCACATCAAAACATAAGTCGAACTGTAATATGTACTCTCAGTCAGTGCTAAGTGCAGCATCACTCTTCACATCAAAACATAAGTAGAACTGTAACATGTACTCTCAGTCAGTGCTAAGTGCAGCATCACTCTTCACATCAAAACATAAGTAGAACTGTAACATGTACTCTCAGTCAGTGCTAAGTGCAGCATCACTCTTCACATCAAAACATAAGTAGAACTGTAACATGTACTCTCAGTCAGTGCTAAGTGCAGCATCACTCTTCAAAACATAAGTAGAACTGTAATATGTACTCTCAGTCAGTGCTAACTGCAGCATCACTCTTCACATCAAAACATAAGTAGATCTGTAATATGTACTCTCAGTCAGTGCTAAGTGCAGCATCACTCTTCACATCAAAACATAAGTAGAACTGTAACATGTACTCTCAGTCAGTGCTAAGTGCAGCATCACTCTTCACATCAAAACACAAGTAGAACTGTAATATGTACTCTCAGTCAGTGCTAACTGCAGCATCACTCTTCACATCAAAACATAAGTAGAACTGTAATGTGGACCTTCTCATATTAACATTGACAAACATATTTACAATTAGCATTTTATAAAGTAGAACTGTATGTCTACTTTCTCAGTCAGTGCTAAGTGCAGCATCACTTTTCACATCAAAACAGTCATGTTTCTCACTCAAGTCACTAAGTCAGTGTGATGGCTGTGACTGGATACTGTCTACAAGTGCTTTGTAGTTAAGCTCATAGCTACTGACTGCCAGTCTGAGACAGTCTGTGAGGTGTCTGTCAGTAAGGTGGCTCCTGTACTTTGATTTGATTATTTTCATCTCACTTTTAGTGCACATGCAGTGAGAAGAGGAAACTTCTCTCTGCTGACAAGTCCCCAAAAGTCACTGTCCCTTGATCTGGCTTTCAGCTCCATGTCATTTTGTAAATCAACCATCTCCATGTCAACTCCACTTTGCAAATTAAATACTTGCTGGAATTTGGCTGCTACCTGCTCTATATCAATGGGCACAAATGGGTTTGAGACAAATGCAGCAATATCTCCCATGACATCGAACTCACCAAAATGCAGATTGAACTCTGTTGCCAGTTTGTCAGCACAGTACTGCTCTTTGGCGCGTAGCTGTCTTTGAAATTTTGGTGGTTGATGTTGTGGTGCCGCTCCAGATTTCCTCTTTTAGGCAGTGCTTGTGTTTGGTTGCACAACATACATACACACTTGTCTTTCACCAGGGTATAGAGAAATTCTTCTTCCCATTCTGGATGGAAATAGTACGTTTTCGCTTTCTTCCGTGGAGCCTCTGCCATGCTAGCGATCTGGCGTCACCACACCTGTCTTTTTTTATGAATTTTGTTTTCGAGTCGCGCACCTCGTATTCTCTTATCTCTGATTGGTCACTTTCATACAGCGTCTGCGACATGCAGAGAGAGAGAGAGAGCGAGAGAGAGAGCGAGAGAGAGAGCGAGAGAGAGAGAGAGGGAGGCGAGTGCAAAACATAGGCTATTTGTGTATTTATTTGTCTCACTTTCTATTTTTTTTGTCGATCAGTACAGATATCCTCATAATATAATTCGTATCAATTAGATATACTATTTGGGCAAAACATAGGCTATTTGTGTATTTATTTGTCTCACTTTCTATTTTTTTTGTCGATCAGTACAGATATCCTCATAATATAATTCGTATCAATTAGATATACTATTTGGGCTTGTTTTTATCCTTATTCTGAAAGAGTTGAACTAATTATTTTCGCTAGCAAGATCTCATTTGATTATTCATTCCATAAGCCTACTGCCAGCAGGCACGTTTAAATAAATATAATCTGATTGATTGGGGTAATGAGGGACTTAAAATTTGCCTATAGATTATGCATTTAACTTGTCGGCGAGGCTATTGAGCCGTACTGCATTGTACCCATTCTGCAATCTGTTAATAAAGTTTTAAATCAATCAATCAATGGCGTTAGAAAATCAGGATTTCTGCGATCGACACCTGCTGTCTTTTCAGCTGAGGCGGCCGCACGCAATTATCCTGAGTCTCAAGTCTGGTTCGAATGAACGAGACTGAATCAGCGTTCGAGGAACAGGAAAATCCCGGATTCAAACATCGGGTTAATTGAATCTGGATAATGGGACTTTTGATCGACTTAGTTGAACCAGGTACGGGGAATAGGGCCCAGGTAATGACACTTTTGTGATTCGAGCTCAGACTCAACAGTGCACAATTAAGAAACAACAATGAATACAAGAATGGTAACGATAAGTAGTAGCTAGTAGTAAGATAAAATAAAATTGTAAATTTTGTGCAATATGGGCCATCTAAGCATGGGCACCTGTGTATGCCAAACAGCACTGTAGTGGACATGTGTCTGTGCTGGCACTGGGCTCTATACCGGTCTAGAGTTGTGTCTGTGTACAATGACTCATCATCAGACTCTGAGTCTGACCCCATCAGTAGGAGGACCATCTTTTTCTTGGGTGGCTCTGGTTCCATGTCCTCTCTGGAGGGCTGTGACCCAGCAGGCTCTCTGTCCTTCAGCAGCTTCCTCAGCTGTTGCCACAGGATCGCAATGCATCGATCCTAAGGTGACGATTCAACTGCATCGATTTGAATATTTTTTTGTTCCCCCTGCCATATTGTATTCAACATTTTCGGGGGAATCAAATGAAGAGATTTCATGATGCATTGAATCGTTGCCTGAATAATCTAAATCTAATGGAATCGTTGTGGGGTCAAATATTTACACCCCTAGTCGAGGCCAATGAGTCTCAGGTTGAAAATCATTCACTGTAATCATTTCTCTTTTAGTAAACATTGAAAGTGGGTCTGACAGACTCAAACACCACACAAGGGCTAGAGGTCGCCGTTTGATGGCAATTTGATGGCAGTACAGATTCTACCTTTAAGAAACACCTTTTTTTTGTATCACTGTGGGAAGGGGGAAAGGAAATTTCACTTCTCTGTATGTCTTGCACATTATGAGAAGGGACAATAAAGCTGACTTTCCAATCCAATCCAACGTTATTTGTATAGCATATTTAAAAACAACATGGTTGACCACAGTGCTTCACAGTAAAAACCATAATATAGTAAAAAAAATTAAAAAAACACAAACACAATACAGAGTACACAGAACTACAAACAAAATTACAGCAGCAGAGTAGACTAAAAAATATTTTAAAGCTAGGGAGAACAAATTTGTTTTAAGGTGACACTTAAACACTGGGAGCGTTGGGGCCAGCCTAATGTGGGGGGGGGGCAACTCGTTCCACAGTTTGGGGGCTGCAACCGCAAATGCACGGTCCCCCCCTGTTTTTTAGCCTGGATTTAGGGACAACAAGGAGGGGTGCAGGATCTCTGTGGGGTAGGGTTTGGCCAGACCATTCATTGCTTTATAAGCAAACAGCAGGACCTTAAAATGTACCCTAAACTGCACAGGCGGCCAATGAAGGGAGGCGAGGACAGGAGTGATGTGCTCCCGTTTGTGTGTCCCGGTCAACAGCCGAGCAGCAGCGTCTTGGACCAGCTGAAGACTCGACAGCGAGGCCTGGCCAACTCCAACATAGAGCGCGTTACAGTAGTCCAGCCGTGTTGTCACAAAGGCATGCACAACTCTCTCAAAGTCTTTAAAGGAGAGAAGAGGCTTGACCTTGGAGAGTTGCTTCAGCTGGAAGAAGCTGGACCTAACCACAGAGTTAATTTGTTTGTCCATTTTAAAATCATTGTCTATTTAGTATTTTCACCCCCAGGTTGGTGACTATGTGGGTTTGACACATGAGTCAAGGGCACCCATGTCTGGAGGTGCGGTACCAGGCTTGCTTGGTCCAAACATAATGACCTCGGTTTTTTTGTAATTAGCCAGCAAAGCTTTAATGTCACTGAGACAGTCTAACAGGGGTTTTAGGGTGTTGGGGTCGTCACGCTTTAAAGGCAGGTATAATTGTAGGTCATCTGCATAAAAATGGAATGAGATGCCATGGTTCTTAATAATAGACCCTAAGGGGAGCAGATACAGAGCGAAGAGGAGGGGCGCCAGAATGGAACCTTGAGGTACACCACAGGGGAGGGAAGCAGATGATGACTGGAAATCGCCCTGACGCACAGAAAAGCTCCTATCCGACAGATATGACCTGAACCACTCTAGAGCAGTACCTCTGATGACTTTGACCACCTCAAAACGTCTACAGGTTGGCACTGCAGTCTATTTTTAATCACTCATGTTATAGCTAATATTTATCTCGACTGTTCCTTGCTTGTCTTTCGTTGGTTTGTTTTAAGGTTAGTGTGTATTGATGAATGTTACCAACTCACT